>NC_142704.1:207498-388806 GCF_029339155.1 Prunus mume | reverse complement strand
TGTCATATTTCATGCACCAATCGATATCAGATCGAGTCCAAAACTTGGGGAACATCTAAATGTTCTGGAAGGAGCCATTTGGTGGGTTTTGAGAGAAATCCAATCTTTAGAACTATGCAATACACCAACCACTCCATTTCAGAACGAACTTCGTACGAACTTGAATTGTCGAATTTCTTGGGCCAATCAATATCGGATTGAGCCCAAAACTTGGGGAATATCATAATATGGTGGGAGGAGTCATTTGGAGGGTTTTGAGTGAAATCCAATCTCTAGAACTATGCAATACACCAACCACTCCATTGCAGAACGAACTTCGTACGAACTTGAATAGTCCAATTTCTTGGACCAATCGATATCGGATTGGGCCCAAAACTTTGGGAACATCATAATATGGTGGGTTTGGAGTGAAATCCAATCTCTAGAACTATGCAATACACAAACCACTCCATTAGAGAACTAACTTCTTACGAACATGAATACTCCAATTTCTTCGACCAATTGATATCGGATTGATCCCAAACCTTGGGGAACGTCATAATATCGTGGGAGGAGTCATTTGTTGAGTTTTGAGTGAAATCCAATCTCTAGAACTTTGCAATACACAAACCACTCCATTTCAGAACGAACTTCGTACAAACCTGAATTGTCCAATTTCACGGACCAATCGATATCGAATTGAGTCCAAAACTTGAGGAACATCTTAATGTTGTGATTGGAGCCATTTGGTGGGTTTTGAGTGAAATCCAATCTCTAGAACTGTGCCATACACCAACCACTCCATTTCAGAACGAACTTCATACGAACTTGAATATTCCAATTTCTTGGACCAATGGATATATGATTGAGCCCAAAACTTGGGGAACATCATAGTATAGTGGGTGGAGTCATTTGGTGAGTTTTGAGTGAAATCCGATTCCTAAAACTATGCAATACACCAATCGCTCCATTATAGAAAGAACTTCGTATGAACCTGAATTGTCATATTTCATCGACCAATCGATATCGGATTAAGTGCAAAACTTGGGGAACATCTAAATGTTGTGGAAGGAGCCATTTGGTGGGTTTTGAGTGAAATCCAATATATAGAACTATGCAATACACCGACCACTCCAATTCAGAACGAACTTCGTACGAACTTGAATTGTCCAATTTCTTAGACCAATCAATATTGGATTGAGCCCAAAACTTGGGGAACACCATAATATGGTGGGAGGAGTCATTTGGTGGGTTTTGAGTGAAATTCAATCTCTAGAACTATGCAATACACCAACCACTCCATTGTAGAACGAACTTCGTACGAACTTGAATAGTCCAATTTCTTGGACCAATCGATATCTGATTCAGCCCAAAACTTGGGGAACATCATAATATGGTGGGAGGAATCATTTGGTAGGTTTTGAATGAAATCCAATCTCTAGAGCTATGCGATACACTAACCACTTGATTTCAGAACGAACCTGAATTGTCCAATTTCATGGACCAATCGATATCAGATTAAGTCCAAAACATGGAGAACATCATAATGTTCTGGGAGGAATCATTTGGTGAGCTTTGAGTGAAATCCAATCTCTCAAACTATGCAATACACTCATCACTTGATTTCAGGACGAACCTCTAACGAACCTGAATTCTCCAATTTCATGGGCCAATCGATATCGGATTAAGTCCAAAAGTTGGGGAACATCATAATGTTGTGGAAGGAGTCATTCGGTGGGTTTTGAGTGAAATCCAATCTTTAGAACTATGCAATATACCCACCACTCCATTTCAGAACGAACTTCGTACGAACTTGAATTGTCCAATTTCTTGGACCAATTGTTGTCGGATTGAGCCCAAAACTTGGGGAACATCGTAACATGGAAGGAGGAGTCATTTGGTGGGTTTTGAGTGAAATCCAATGTCTAGAACTGTGCAATACAACCAATCGATTTCAGAACGAACCTCTTACGAATATGAATTCTCCAATTTCATGGATCGATCGATATCGGATAGTGTACAAAATTTTGGAACATCATACTATTGTGGGAGGAATCATTTGGTGAGTCTTGAGTGAAATCCAATCTCTACAACTATGCAATACACAAACCACTCCATTTCAAAACAAATTTCGTACGAACTTGAATAGTCCAATTTCTTGGACCAATCGATATCGGAATGAGCCCAAAACTTGGGGAACATCATAATACGGTGGGAGGAGTCATTTGGTGTGTTTTGAGTGAAATGCAATCTTTAGAACTATGCAATACACTAATCAATCGATTTCATAACAAAAATCTTACGAACTTGAATTGTCCAATTTCATGGACCAATCGACATCGAATAGAGTCCAAAACTTGGGGAACATCGTAATGTTGTGCGTACTCCACCAACCTCTCCATTTCAAAACGAACTTCGTACGAACTTGAATTGTCGAATTTCTTGGACCAATTGATTTCAGATTGAGCCCAAAACTTGGGGAACATCATAATGCGGTGGGAGAAGTCTTTCGGTGAGTTTTCAGTGAAATCGAATCTCTCGAACTTTGCTATACACCAACCACTCCATTTCAGAACGAACTTCGTACGAACCTGAATTGTCCGATTTCATAGACCAACCGATATCGGATTGAGCCCAAAACTTGGAGAACAACATAATATGGTGGGAGGAGTCATTTGGGGGGTTTTAAGTTAAATCAAATCTCTAGAACTATGCAATACACAAACCACTCCATTGATGAACGAACTTCTTACGAAAATGAATACTCCAATTTCTTCGAACAATCGATGTCAGATTGATCCCAAAACTTGGGGAACATCATAATGCCGTGGGAGGAGCCATTTGGTTAGTTTTGAGTGAAATCCAATCTCTAGAACTTTGCAATACACCAACCACTCTATTTCAGAACGAACTTCGTACGAACCTGAATTGTCCAATTTCACGGACCAATCGATATCGGATTGAATCTAAAACTTGGGGAACATCTTAATGTTGTGGTTGGACTCATTTGGTGGGTTTTGAGTGAAATCCAATCTCTAGAACTGTGCAATACACCAACCACTCCATTTCAGAACAAACTTCATACGAACTTGAATATTCCAATTTCTTGCACCAATGGATTTCTGCTTGAGCCCAAAACTTGGGGAACATCATAATATAGTGGGAAGAGTCATTTGGTGAGTTTTGAGTGAAATCCAATTGCTAAAACTAGGCAATACGCTGACCACTTCGTTCAATAACAAACTTCGTACGAACATGAATAGTCCAATTTCTTGGACCAATCGATATCGGATTGAGCCCAAAACTTGCGGAACATCATAATATGGTGGGAGGAGTCATTTGGTGAGTTTTGAGTGAAATCCAATCTCTAGAACTATGCAATACACTAACCACTTGATTTCAGAACGAATCTCTTACGAACTTGAATTGTCCAATTTCATGGACCAATCAATATCTGATTAAGTCCAAAACTTGGGTAACATCATAATGTTGTGGGAGTGGTCATGTGGTGAATTTTGAGTGAAATCCAATCTCTAGAACTATGCAATACACAAACCACTCCATTGGAGAACAAACTTCTTACAAACATGAATACTCCAATTTCTTCGACCAATCAATTTCGGATTGATCCCAAAACTTGGGGAGCGTCATAATGTTGTGGAAGGAGTCATTAGGAGGGTTTTTAGTGAAATCCAATATCTAGAACTATATAATACACAAACCACTCGATTTCAGTACGAACCTCGTACGAACATGAATTGTCCAATTTCATGGACCAATCGATATCGGACAGAGTACAAAACTTGGGGATAATCTTAATGTTGTGGGAGGAATCATTTGGTGAGTTTTGAGTGAAATCCAATCTCTAGAACTAAGCAATACACCAATCACTCCATTTCAGAATGAACTTCGTACGAACCTGAATTGTACGATTTCATGGACCATTCGACATCGGATTGAGTCCAAAACTTGGGGAGGATGATAATATGGTTGGAGGACTCATTTGGTGGGTTTTGACTGAAATCCAATATCTATAACTATGCAATACACCAACAACTTCATTTCAGAACGAACTTCGTAAAAACATGAATACTCCAATTTCTTGGACCAATCGATATCGGATTGAGCCCTAAACTTAGGGAACATAATAATGTTGTGGGAGGAGTCCTTTGGAGAGTTCTAAGTGAAATCCAATTGTTAAAGCTGTGCAATGCACCAACGACACCGTTTTAGAACGAACATCATAATATGGTGGGAGTAGTTATCTGGTGGGTTTTGAGTGAAATCCAATCTCAAGAAATTTGCAATACACTAACCACTCAATTTCAGAACAAACCTCTTACAAACCTAAATTATTCAATTTCATGAACCAATCGATATCGGCTAGAGTCCAAAACTTGGGGAACATCACAATATGGTGGGAGAGGTCATTTGTGAGTTTTGAGTGAAATCGAATGGCTAAAACTATGCAAAACACCAACCACTCCGTTTCTGAACGAACTTCGTACGAAATTGAATTGTCCAATTTCGTGGACCAATCGATATCGGATTGAGTCCAAAAGGTGGAGAATATCATAACGTTGTCGGAGGAGTCATTTGGTGAGTTTTGAGTGAAATCCAATTGCTAAAACTATGCAATACACCAATCATTCCATTTTTGAACAAAATTCATACAAACCTTAACTGTCCAATTTCGTGGACCAATAGATATCGGATTGAGTCCAAAACTTGGGGAACATCATAATATGGTGGGAGGAGTAATTTGGTGGGTTTTGAGTGAAATCCACTCTCAAGAACTATGCAATACACCAATCACTCCATTTCCGTACGAACTTTGTACGAACATGAATGGTGCAATTTCTTGGACCAATCGAAATTGGATTGAGTCCAAAACTTGGGGAACATCATAATATGGTGGGAGGAGTCATTCGGTCAGTTTGGAGTGAAATCCAATTGCTAAACTTATGCAATACACCAATTACACCATTATAGAACGAACTTCGTACAAACATGAATAGTCCAATTTCTTGGACCACTCGATATTGGAATAAGCCCAAAACTTGGGGAACATCATAATGTCTTGGGAGGAGTCATTTGATGAGTTTTAGTGAAATCCAATTGCTAAAACTATGCAATAGACCAATCACTCCACTATAAAACGAACTTTGTACGAACATTAATAGTCCAATTTCTTGGACCGATCGGTAATAGATTGCACCCAACACTTGGGGAACATCATAATACGGCGTGAGGAGTCATTTAGTGGGTGTTGAGAGAAATCCATTCTTTAGAACTATGCAATACACCAACCAGTCCATTTCAGAACGAACTTCATACGAACATGAATTGTCTGATTTCATATTCCAATCAACATGGGATTGAGTCCAAAACTTGGGGAACATCATAATATGGTGGGAGGAGTCATTTGGTGAGTTTTGAGTGAAATCCAATGGCCAAAACTATGTAATACACCAACTACTCCGTTTCAGAATGAACTTCGCACGAACTTGAATTGTCCAATTTCTTGCACCAATCGATATCGGATTGAGTCCAAAACTTGGGGAACATCATATTGTTGTGGGAGGAGTCACTTGGTGGTTTGGAGTGAAATCCAATCGCTAAAACTATGCAGTACGCCAACCACTCCGTTTCAGAACGAACTTCATACGGACATGAATTGTCCAATTTCTTAGACCAATCGATATCAGATTGAATCCAAAACGTCGGGAACATCGTAATGTTGTGTGGGGAGTCATTTCGTGAGTTTTGAGCGAAGTCCAATCGCTAAAACTATGCAATACACCAACCACTCCATTTAAGAACGAACATCGTATGACCATGAATAGTACAATTTCTTGGACCAATCGATATCGGATTGAGCCCAAAACTTGGGGAACATCATAATATGGTGGGAGGAGTCATTTGATGAGTTTTGAGTGAAATCCAATGGCTAAAACTATGCAATACACCAACCACCCCATTTCAGAACGAACTTTGTGCGAACATGAATAGTCCAGTTTTGATTGAAATCCAATTGCTAAAACTTTACGATACATCAACCACTCTGTTTCAAAAGGAACTTCGTACGAACCTAAATTGTCCAGTTTCTTATACCAATCAGTATTGGATTGAGTCCAAAACTTGGAGAACATCATAATATGGTGGGAGAAGTCAGTTGATGACTTTTAAGTGAAATCCAATGGCTAAAACTATGCAATACACCAACCATTCCATTTCATAACGAACTTCGTACGAACCTGAATTGTCCGATTTCATAGACTATTTGATATCGGATTGAGTCCAAAACTTGGGGAACGTCATAATGTTGTGGGAGGGGTCATTTCGTGAGTTTTGAGTGAAGTCCAATCGCAAAAACTACGCAATACACCAACCACCCCATTTCATAACGAACTTCGTACGAACCTAAATTGTCCAGTTTCTTATACCAATCAATATTGGATTGAGCCCAAAACTTGGGGAACATCATAATATGGTGGGAGGTGTCATTTGGAGTGTTTTGATTGAAATCCAATTGCTAAAACTATGAGATACACTAACCACTCCGTTTTAGAATGAACTTCATACAAACCTGAATTGTCCAGTTTCTTAGACCAATCAATATCGGATTGAGTCTAGAACTTGGGGAGCATCCTAATGTTGTGGGAGGAGTCATTTTGCGAGTTTTGAGTGAAATTAAATAGCTAAAACTATGTAATACACCAACCGCTCCTTTAGAGAATGAACTTTAATAGTCCAATTCCTTGGACGAATCGATATCAGATTGAGCCCAAAACTTGGGGAACATAATAATGTAGTGGGATGAGTCATTTAGTGGGTGTTGAGAGAAATCCAATCTCTACAACTATGCAATACACCAAGCACTCCATTTCATAACGAACTTTGTACGAACATGAATTGTCCAATTTCTTAGACCAATCGATATCGGATTAAGTCCAAAACTTGGGGAACATCATTATGTTGTGGGGGGAGTCATTTCGTGAGTTTTGAGCGAAGTCCAATCGCTAAAACTATGCAATACACCAACCACTCTATTAGAGAACGAACTTCGTACAAACATGACTAGTTTAATTTCTTGGACCATTCGATATCGTATTGAGCCTAAAACTTGGGGAACATAATAATATGGGGAGTCAATTGATGAGTTCTGAGTGAAATCCAATTGCTAAAACTAGGCAATACACCAACCACCCCATTTTAGAATGAACTTCGCACGTACCTGAATTCTCTGATTTCATGGACCAATCGATGTCGGATTGAGTCCAAAACTTGGGGAACGTCATAACGTTGTGGGAGGAGTCATTTCGTGAGTTTTGAGTGAAGCCCAATCGCTAAAACTATTCAATACACCAACCACTCCATTAGAAAACGAACTTCGTGCGAACATGAATAGTCTAATTTCTTGGACCAATCGATATCGGATTGAGCCCAAAACTTGGGAAACATCATAATACGGTGGGAGCAGTCATTCGATGAGTTTCGATTGAAATCCAGTTACTAAAACTATGCGATACACCAACCATTCCGTTTCAGAATGAACTTCGTACGAACCTGAATTGTCCAGTTTCTTAGACCAATCAATATCGGATTGAGTCCAAAATTTGGGAACGTCATAATATGGTGGGAGGAGTCATTCAGTGAGTTTTGAGTGAAATTAAATAGCTAAAACTATGAAATACACCAACCACTCCATTAGAGAACGAACTTCATACGAACGTGAATAGTATAATTTCTAGGACCAATCGATATTGGATTGAACCTAAAACTTGGGGAACATCATAATATGGTGGTTGTAGTCATTTGATGAGTTTTAAGTGAAATCCAATGGCTAAAACAATGCAATACATCGACCACCCCATTTTAGAACGAACTTCATACGAACCTGAATTTTCCAATTTCATGGACCAATCGATGTCGGATTGAGTCCAAAACTTGGGGAACGTCATAATGTTGTGGGAGGAGTCATTTTGTGAGTTTTGAGTGAATTCCAATCGCTAACACTATGCAATACACGAACCACTCCATTAGAAAATGCGCTTCTTGCGAACATGAATAGTCCAATTTCTTGGACCAATTGATATCGGATTGAGCCCAAAACTTGGGCAACATAATAATATGGTGGGAGGAGTCATTTAGAGGGTGTTGAGAGAAATCTAATCTCTAGAACTATGTAATACACCAATCACTCCATTTTCATAACGAACTTTGTACGAACCTGAATTCTCCGATTTCATGGACTAATTGATATCGGATGGAATCCCAAACTTGGGGAACATCATAATATGGTGGGAGGTGATTTGGTGGGTTTTGAGTGAAATCCAATGGCTAAAACTATGCAATACACCAACAACTCCGTTTTAGAACAAACTTCGTACGAACATGAATTGTCCAATTTCTTGGACCAATCGATATCGGATTGAGTCCAAAACTTGGGGAACATCATATTGTTGTGGGAGTAGTCACTTGGTGAGTTTGGAGGAAAATCCAATCGCTAAAACTACGCAATACACAAACGACTCCGTTTCAGAACGAACTTCGTACGAACCTAAATTGTCCAATTTCCTAGGCCAATGGATATCGGACTGAGTCCAAAACTTGGGGAACATCATAATGTTGTGGGGGGAGTCATTTCATGAGTTTTGAGAGAAGTCCAATCGCTAAAACTATGCAATACACCAACCACTCCATCATAGAACGAACTTCGTACGAACATGAAAAGTCCAATTTCTTGGACCAATCGATATCAGATTGAACCCAAAACTTGGGGAACATCATAATATGGTGGGAGGAATCATTTGGTAGGTTTTGAATGAAATCCAATCTCTAGAGCTATGCAATACACCAACAACTCCATTTCAGAATGAACTTCATACGACCCTGAATTGAATAATTTCTTGGACCAATCGATATCGGATTGAGTCCAAAACTTGGGGAATAACATAATGTTGTAGGAGGAGTCATTTTGTGAGTTTTGAGTGAAGTCCAATCGCTAAAACTATGCAATACACCAACCACTCCTCAAAGAACGAACTTCGTACGAACATGAATAGTCCAATTTCTTCGACCAATTGAAATCGGATTGAGTCCAAAACTTGGGGAACATCATAATATAGTGGGAGGAGTCATTTGGTGAGTTTTGAGTGAAATCCAATTTCTAAACCTATGCAATACACCAATTACACCATTATAGAACGAACATCGTACGAACATTAATAGTCCCATTTCTTAGACCAATCGATATCGGATTGAGACCAAAACTTGTGGACCATCATAATGTTGTGGGAGGAGTCATTTGGTGAGTTTGGAGTGAAATCAAATTGGTAAAACTATGCAATACACCAATCACTCCATTGTAGGCCAAACTTCGCACGAACATGAGTAGTCCAATTTCTTGGACCAATGGATATCAGTTGAGCCCAACACTTGGGGAACATCATAATATGGTGGGAGGAGTCATGTGCTGGGTTTTGAGTGAAATCCAATCTCTAGAACTATGCAAGATACCAAGCACTCCATTTCAGAACGAACTTCGTATAACTCTGAATTGTCCGATTTCTTGGACTAATCAATATCATATTGAATCCAGAACTTGCACTACTACAAAAATCGAAATAGACGACGGGAAACCACCGTCATGTAAAAGGTTTTCACCCGATCGTAAAATCGACTGCCGTCTATTTGGGTTTCGAACTACGACGGATTTTCACCGTCGTTGTTTATCAGTAAAGATGACGGTTTTTAAAGAAAATCGTCGTTGTTTAGAGATAAAGATCGTTAATTATAGGAGGAAAGACGACTGTTTTTAATAAAACCGTCGTGTATTGTATGTAAAGATGATGATTTTTTATGAAAACTTGCGTGGATTGTTTATAAAGACGTCATCTTTACATACAATAGACGACCTTTTTTTATAAAAAGCGTCATCTTTACATACAATAGACGACGGTTTCTATAAAAAGCGTCATTTTTTTATAAAAAGCGTCATCTTTACGCATACAATAGACGCGATTTTTTTATAAAAAGTGTCATTTTTCCGTATAATATACGATGATTTTATAAAAAGCGCCATCTTTACATACAATGGACGACGGTTTTTATAAAAAGCGTTCTCTTTACATACAATAGACGACGGTTTTTTATAAAAAGCGTCATCTTTACATACAATAATGCCTTTTGATTTCCTATGATGCTATACAACGATTTTAACTAGAAAACCAACCATAATGCTTTATCAAAAATAGTTTCTTTCATAAAACTTGAAGATTCAATAGTTATTACATAGTTAACCAATCTTTATTCTACAACAAACATAATTCCTAACAAGACCTACGTACTCCTAATCCAAGCATTCCTCATCCAAACATACAAATGATGCACAACTGAAGTCTCCTCCACCATCCCTGTAAATAAATCAAAATGACAAAGAGAGAAAAAAAAAAAGCTAAGATTATAAACATAAAAAATTAGGTGGAAGAGAAATTTTACCATTGGTCCATATTTTCCATAGAAAACTTGTTAAAAGAGCATAAAAAAGACCATCAAGAACCTGCAAATTTTCAACAACAAAAAAACATACGACTCACATAGAAAACCTACAAAGAAAAAGTTATAAATCATAAGCTTCCTTCTCATCTTCTGATAACCAAATCAGAAAATCTAAAAAGAAACCAGAAATAAAAAAAAATATGTAAACAAATCAGACAAATCAAGAGAGACAAAATCTGAAATTAGGGATACAAGGAACGTACCAAAAACGCAAAGAGACTAATCCAGAATTCACTAGCAAGATATAGAAGGGTATTAAGAGATTAGGTGACTTTCAAATCAAACCTTTCAACTAGCTTTGATTCTCAAATACAGAACATCCCTTTACATCTTATGGATTTGCTAAGACCTCAATCTCTCAACTCCTTCATTGATATCGATCTTTTGATGATTTTGTAGAGAGTTTCATGAGGGTATTTTAGAGAGTGCAGGAGGGTTTCAAGGAGGGAGAGATAAGGTTTTCAGAGACGGGGGAAAATCTAAAAATTTGACAAGCGCGAATTCACTTAAGTAGACTTTTTTTAGCGTGTTTTAAAAGACGACGCTTGTTAATAAGAGATAAGATTTTCAAAGACGGGTGAAAATTTGAAAATTTATCGAGTGCGAATTCACTTAAGCGGCATTTTTTAGCGTGTTTTAAAAGAAGACGCTTTTTTAAAAAAAAATTGTCATCTTTACATACAATAGATGACCCTTTTTATAAAAGCGTCATCTTTACGTACAATAGACGACGGTTTTTATAAAAGCGTCATCTTTACATACAATAGATGAAACGACTGACCCAATTTCCACTTTGGAATCGGGTGAAACACATTAAATCGACACAGTAGCGTGGGTCGTAAATGACTAAAATGTCTCAAAACAGAATACAACTGGCGAGGACTCGATTCGTGGCTGCACTGATAAGCGTAGGCTGCCTCGTACCCTTTCGAGGATCAAGCCACACGTAGTTCTTTCCTCTGTTAGGACCTGAATTTTGTTTTACTATAAACCTCACTCTAGGGCTGACATTTCTGGAGTATCCGGGACTCCGTTTTACGATCTGTCAAATACCATACGATCCTGGGAAAGTCTAGATTAACATACTTGGAATTAACTACGATCCAACGGTTCAAAGCGTATTGAACCCGGAAATCGCACGATGGCGAGATCCATTCGAGGTTCAAGCGATATCCGAATTAAGATCCGCAAAATCCCACGCGCTTGTGAGAACTAGGAGATCATTCTAGGGTGACTATGGTCTCCACCCTCTGCTCACGTGCCGACCACGCCGGCGCGTGGTGCCTAAAGCGATAACGCTTCACCGGAAAAATATCAACATCTCGGCTCAATACTCCTATCCTAGGTAAAAAACCCTATTTGGAGCCACTTTTGTTCTTGGACCTACCCCAAAAACTGGCTGGAAGTGGCGGAATCTCAACCCGAAATTGGCTAAACTTTGGATCCAAGATCGAGTTATCTACGCTAGAAATTTCTGAAATCCTACCCAACCAGCAGCTAGGGCTCGAGAAATAAATGAGTTTCCATACCGGATCACGAAAATGGTGGCGGATGATGAGAACGAGCGGTGAAAGTTTACAAAAAATCGAACACCGCTTTGTTTTTGCGACTATGGCGCAGATAGAGCGCGAAGGGCTGAAGTTGGAAGAGGGATGTTTGGTGGTTCGTCTGGCATGGTCTTGCCTGAATCGGAGGTCAGGAGGTGAGAGAAAACAGCTCCCAAAGTCGGCTCGTCCTCTCGAAAACCAGAAAAATCTGGGTTTATAAAATCTGAACTTCGAAATATTTACGATTATGACATCTGAACTTTTTTGATCGTAATTTCTTCGTTACAATTCGATTTGAGTCCACTACATGTCTACGAACTCGTTTCGTCGCGCTCTACGCAATGGTACAACTAAAATCCCCAAATTCCTTCCCGGTTAAAAAGTCAACTTTTAAACTAATAAAATATTCTAGGGGTATTTTTGTCTTTTTCTCAAATAAATTAATAATTAAGTATTAATTTTGGGTTTGGGTTGTTACAATAGACGTTTTTTTCCACTACACTCCTTGACCCTATATGAATACAGTAACTGAATTTGATCTTCAATTTAAAATATTTACACTAGTGAATACCACAAAATCTTATGTTATATTTAACGAAAGTATAAATAAACTCTTAATTGTTAGTGAATATTTTTTTTATGGCATATGGATTTTAAGAAACTAGTTTCAACGATTCAACCGTCAAACTTGTTTGTTTATACTTCGAGATCATCTACACCAAAAATCGAAAAAAATAAACATTTAGAGATAAAGTAACGGGACAAAAAATTTCGACGGTTATAAATGAAAAATCATGATTCAACGGTTATTTTAACTCCGATTTTGATGATTTTTTACCACTACACTCCTTGACCCAATATGAATACAATGATTGAATTTGATCTTCAATTTAAAATATTTACACTAGTGGATACTACAAAATCTTATGTCATATTTAACGAAAGTACACTCTTAATTGTTAGTGAATATATTGTTTTGATGGCATATGCATTCTAAGAAACTAGTTTCAATGATCCAATCGTCAAACGTGTTTGTTTATACTTCAAGATCATATACGCCAAAAATCGGAAAAAATAAACATTCAGAGATCAAGTAACGAGACAAAAGATTTGTGATTATAAATGAAAAATCATGATTTAACGGTTATTTTACCTCCGATTTTGATGATTTTTTACCACTACACTCCTTGACCCAATATGAATACAATGATTGAATTTGATCTTCAATTTAAAATATTTACACTAGTGGATACCACAAAATCTTATGTCATATTTAATGAAAGTATAAATAAACTCTTCATTGTTAGTGAATATATTGTTTTGATGGCATACGCATTCTAAGAAACTAGTTTCAATGATCCAACTGTCAAACGTGTTTGTTTATACTTCGAGATCATATACGCCAAAAATCGTAAAAAATAAACATTCAGAAATCAAGTAACGGGATAAAAAATTTGGTTATAAATGAAAAATGATGATTTAACGGTTATTTTAACTCCAATTTTGATGATTTTTCACCGCTACACTCCTTGACCCTATATGAATACAATGACTAAATTTGATATTCAATTTAAAATATTTACACTAGTGGATACCACAAAATCTTATGTTATATTTAACGAAAGTATAAATAAATTCTTAATTGTTAGTGAATATATTGTTTTGATGGCATACGCATTCTAAGAAACTAGTTTCAACAATCCAACCGTCAAACTTGTTTGTTTATACTTCGAGATCATCTACACTAAAAATCGAAAAAAAATAATAATTCAGAGATAAAGTAACGGGACAAAAAATTTCGACGTGTTATAAATGAAAAATCATGATTTAACGGTTATTATAACAAACCATCATCTTTACATATAATAGACGACCATTTTTAATAAAAAGCGTCATCTTTATATATAATAGACGACCCTTTTTAAAAAAAAAATCGTCATCTTTACATATAATCGACTGTTTTTATAAAAGCGTCATCTTCACATATAATAGCGGCGGTTTTATAAAAGCGTCATCTTCACATATAATAGCGCGGATTTTATAAAAATCGTCGTCTTTACATATAATAGACGACGGTTTTATAAAATCGTCGTCTTTACATATAATAGACGACGGTTTTATAAAATCGTTATCTTTACATATAATAGACGACGGTTTTTATAAAAATCATCATCTTTTCACATAATAGACGACGGTTTTTATAAAAATCGTCATCTTTACATATAATAGACGACCTTTTTTTATTATAAAAAGCGTCATCTTTACATATAGTATGACGTATGATAACAAAATCAAAGAAATAAATTGATAAAAAAAATTCATATTAAGACGACGGTTTAAATATAAGGTATGACGTATAAAGGGAATAAATACGACGTTAAATTTTATAATACGTCGTTAAATGAAAAACAAACGTGGTGAGATTTAAAGATACCGTCGTAGAACTATACGAGAAAGACGTCGATATATTTTTATTTTCCGTCGTTGTACATTAATTTAATACGGCGATATTTTGTATTTTACTGCCGTGGATTTATTTGTAATTATATGGCGCGTTATATGAAAACTTGGTCGTGTTATTTTCTGCGTAAAAACGGCGGCTTTTTTTGAAATCGTCGTCTTTACTTTCTACGTCGGTCGATTCATAACTTCGCCGTTCTTTATTTGCTTTGATTTTACACTGCGGAAATCTTGTTCCAAATAGACGTCGGTTTTTTAATTAGGTACGTCGTTGTTTATGAACAACCATTTGATCTCCATTTTTTAGGTGTCTAAGGTGTTATTACACGGCAGTTTTATAGAACCATCGTCTTTTAAAAAACAACGACGGTTTTCACTTAGACCGTCGTTTTTTTCTGGTCGTCTTTGTCACTTTTTGTAGTAGTGTTGGGGACCATCATAATGTTGTGGAAGGATTCATTTCGTGAGTTTTGAGCGAAGTCCAATTGCTAAAACTATGCAATACACCAACCAGTCCATTTCAGAACTTACTTCGTACGAACATTTATAGTATAATTTTTTGGACCAATCGATATCGGATTGAGTCCAAAACTTGGGGAACATCATAATATGGTGGGAGGAGTCATTTCATGAGTTTTGACTGAAATCCAATAGCGAAAAGTATGCAATACACCAACCACCCCATTTCAGAACGAACTTCATACGAACCTCAATTGTCTGATTTCATGGACCAATCGATATCGGATTGAATCCAAACCTTGGGGAACGTCGTTATGTTGTGGGAGGAGTCATTTCTCGAATTTTAAGTGAAATTAAATAGCTAAAACTATGCACTACACCAACCACTCCATTAGAGAACGAACTTCGTACGAACATGATTAGTACAATTTCTTGGACCAATCGATATCGGATTGAGCCCAAAACTTGTGGAACATCATAATATGGTGGTTGTAGTCATTTGATGAGTTTTGAGTGAAATTCAATGGCTAAAGCAATGCAATACACCAACCACCCCATTTCAGAATGAACTTCGTACAAACCTGAATTGTCCGATTTCAAGAACCAATCGATATCGGATTGAGCCCAAAACTTGGGGAACGTCATAATGTTGTTGGAGGAGTCATTTCGTGAGTTTTGAGTGAAGTCCAATCGCTAACACTGTGCAATACACCAACGACTCCATTAGAAAACGAACTTCATGCGAACATGAATTGTCCAATTTCTTGGACCAATCGATATCGTATTGAGCCCAAAACTTGGGGAACATCATAATATGGTGATTGTGCTCATTTGATGAGTTTTGAGTGAAATGCAATGGGTAAAACAATGCAATACACCAACCACCCCATTTCAAAACAAACTTCGTACGTACCTGAATTGTCCGATTTCATGGACCAATCGATATCGGATTGAGTCCAAAACTTGGGGATCGTCATAATGTTATGGGAGGAGTTATTCTGTGAGTTTTGAGTGAGGTCCAATCGCTAACACTATGCAACACACCAATGACTGCATTAGAAAACGAACTTCGTGCGAACATGAATAGTCCAATTTCTTGGACCAATCGATATCGGATTGTGCCTAAAACTTGGGGAACATAATAATATGGTGGGAGGAGTCATTTTGTAGGTGTTGAGAGAAATCCAATCTCTAAAACTATGAAATACACCGACCACTACATTTCGGAACGAACTTCGTATGAACCTGAATTGTCTGATTTCATGGACCAATCGATATCGGATTGAATCCAAACCTTGGGGAACGTCGTTATGTTGTGGGAGGAGTCATTTCTGGAATTTTAAGTGAAATTAAATAGCTAAAACTATGCACTACACCAACCACTCCATTAGAGAACGAACTTCGTACGAACATGATTAGTACAATTTTTTGGACCAATCGATATCGGATTGAGTCCAAAACTTGGGGAACATCATGTTGTTGTGGGAGGAGTTACTTGGTGAGTTTGGAGTGAAATCCAGTTGATAAAACTATGCAATACACCAACCACTCCGTTTCAGAACGAACTTCATACAAACCTGAATTGTCCAATTTCTTAGCCCAAACGATTTCGGATTGAGTCCAAAACTTGGGGAACATCATAATGTTGTGGGGGGACTCATTTCGTGAGTTTTGAGCTAAGTCCAATCGTTCAAATTATGCAATACACCAACCACTCCATTAGAGAACGAACTTCGTACATGCATGAATAGTCCAATTTCTTGGACCAATCGATATCGGATTGAGTCCAAAACTTGGGTAACATCATAATGTTGTGGATGGATTCATTTCGTGAGTTTTAAGTGAAATCAAATGGCTAAAAGTATGCAATACACTAACCACCCCATTTTAGAACGAAATTCGTACGAACCTGAATTGTTCGATTTCTTAGACCAATCGATATCGGATTGAGTCAAAAACTTGGGGAACGTCATAATGTTGTGGGACGAGTCATTTCGTGAGTTTTGAGTGAAATTAAATTGCTAAAACTATGCAATACACCAACCACTCCATTAGAGAACGAACTTCGTGCGAACATGAGTAGTCCAATTTCTTGGACCAATTGACATCGGATTGAGTCCAAAACTTGGGGAACATCATAATGTTGTGGAAGGATTCATTTCGTGAGTTTTGAGTGAAGTCCAATCTGTAGAACTATGCAATAAACCAACCACACCATTTCAGAACGAACTTCGTACAAACACGATGAGTACAATTTCTTTGACCAATCGATATCGGATTGGCCCCAAAACTTGGGGAACAAAATAATATGGTGGAAGGAGTCATTTGATGAGTTTTGAGCGAAATCCAATAGCTAAAACTATGCAATACACCAACAAGTCCATTATAGAACGAACGTTGTACGAACATGAATAGTCCAATTTCTTGGACCAATCAATATCGAATTGTACCCAAAACTTGGGGAACATCATAATATGGTGGGAGGAGTCGTTCTGTGTGTTTTGAGTGAAAACCAATCGCTAAAACTATGCGATACGCCAACCACTCCGATTCAGAACGAACTTTGTACGGACTTGAGTTGTCCAATTTCTTAGATCAATCGATATTAGATTGAGTCCAAAACTTGGGGAACATCATATTGTTGTGGGAGCAGTCTATTTGTGAGTTTGGAGTAAAATCCAATCGCTAAAACTATGCAATACACTAACCACTCCGTTTCAGAACAAACTTTGCACGAACTTGAATTGTGCAATTTCTTAGACCAATCGATACCTTATTGAGTCCAAAACTTGGGGAACATCATAATGTTGTGGGACGAGTCATTTCGTGAGTTTTGAGTGAAATTAAATTGCTAGTACTATGCAATACACCAACCACTCCATCAGATGACAAACTTCGTACGAACACGAATAGTCCAATTTTTTAACCAATCAATATCGGATTGAGCTCAAAACTTGGGGAACATCATAATGTTGTCGAAGGAGTCATTTCGGGAGTTTTGAGTGAAGTCCAATGGCTAAAACTATGCATTACATTGAGCACTCCGTTTTAGAACGAACTTCATACGGAAGAGAGTTGTCCAATTTCTTGGACCAATCGATATTAGATTGAGCTCAAAACTTGGGGAACATCATAATATGGTCGGAGGAGTCATTCGGTGAGTTTTAAATTAAATCCAATCGCTAATACTATGCAATGCACCAACCACATGGTTTCAGAATAAACTTCGTACGAACCTCAATTGTCCAATTTCTAAGACCAATCGATATGGGATTGAGTCTAAAACTTGGGGAACATCATGATGTTGTGGGAGGAGTCATTTCGTGAGTTTTGAGTGAAATTTAATTGCTATAACTATGCAATACACCAACCACTCCATTAGATAACGAACTTCGTCCGAACATGAACAATCCAATTTCATGGACCAATCAATATCGGATTGAGTCCAAAACTTGGGGACCATTATAATGTTGTGGAAGGAGTCATTTCGTGGGTTTTGAGTGAAGTCCAATTGCTAAAAGTATGCAATACACCAGCTACTCCATTTCAGAACGGACTTTGTACGAACATGAATAGTCAAATGTCTTGGACCAATCGATATCGAATTGAAGCCAAAACTTGGGGAACATCATAATGTTGTGGGAGGAGTCCTTTCGTGAGTTTTGATTGAAATTAAATTGCTAAAACTATGCAATACACCAACCACTCCATTAGAGAACGAACTCTGTACGGACAAGAATTGTCCAGTTTCTTAGACCAATCGATATCGGATTGAGCCCAAAACTTGGGGAACATCATAATATGGTGGGAGTTGTCATTCGGTGAGTTTTGAGTGAAATCCAATTGCTAAAACTATGCGATACACCAACCCCTCCATTTTAGAACGAACTTCGTACGAACCTAAATTGTCTAGTTTCTTAGACCGATCGATATCGGATTGAGTTCAAAACTTGGGGAACATCATAATGTTGTGGGAGGAGTCATTTGGTGAGTTTGGAGTGAAATCCAATTGCTAAAACTTTGCAATACACCAGTCCCTCCATTATAGAACGAAATTCGTACAAACATGAATAGTCCAATTTCTTGAACCAATCAATATCGGATTGAATTCAAAACTTCGGGAACATCATAATGCTGTGGAAGCAGTCATTTCATGAGTTTTGAGTGAAGTCCAATGGCTTAAACTATGCAATACACCAATCACCACTACTACAAAAAGTGAAAAAGACGACCAAAAAAATACGACGGTAGAAGAAAAAACCGTCGTTGTATTTAAAAAGACGACAGTAACAAAAAACCGTAGTGGATAAGTGACTTAAACAAAAAAAAAATGGAGGTACAGTTGAATATTTTTTATAACGACGCACACAAATAAAAAAGCGTCGTCTTATTAAAAAGGTTTTCTTCAGAGTTAAAATATGATAAAAAAACAACGACAGTAGGTATGACAAGCGTCGTCTTTTAGAAATCAAGTGTCCTTTTTTTGGTAAAGACATGGTTGTTTTGAAAGAACCGTCGTCTATTATATGTAAAGATGACGTTTTTATACAAACCGTCATCTATTGTTTGTAAAGATGACGCTTTTTATAAAAACCATCGTCTATTATATGTAAAGATGACGCTTTTATAAAACCGTCGTCTATTATATGTAAAGATGACGCTTTTATAAAAACCGTCTATTATATGTAAAGATGACGCTTTTATAAAAATGCGTCTATTACGTGTAAAGATGACAATTTTTTTAAAAAAGCATTGTCTTTTAAAACACGCTAAAAAATGGGCGCTTAAGTGAATTCGTGCTCGACAAATTTTTAAATTTTCACCCGTCTTTGAAAACCTTATCTCTCATTAACAAGCGTCGTCTTTTAAAACACGCTAAAAAAAGGCTACTTAAGTGAATTCGCGCTCGACAAATTTTCAGATTTTCCCCCATCTCTAAAAACCTTATCTCTCCCTCCTTGAAACCCTCCTGCACTTTCTAAAACACCCTCATGAAACTCTCTACAAAATCATCAAAAAATCGATATCAATGAAGGAGTTGAGAGATTGAGGTCTTCGCAGATCCATAAGATGTAGAGGGATTTTCTGTATTTGAGAATCAAAGCTGGTTGAAAGGTTTGATTTGAAAGTCACCTAATCTCTTAATACCCTTCTATATCTTGCTAGTGAATTCTAGATTAGTCTCTTTGCGTTTCTGGTATGTTTTTTGTCTCCCTAATTTCAGATTTTGTCTCTCTTGATTTGTCTGGTTTGTTTACATATTTTTTTATATTTCTAGTTTCTTTTTAGATTTTCTGATTTGGTTATCAGGAGATGAGGAGGAAGCTTGCAGATTTATAACTTTTTCTTTTGCAGGTTTTCTATGCGAGTCGTATGTTTTTTTGTTGTTGAAAATTTGCAGGTTCTCGATGGTCTTTTTTATGCTCATTTTACAAGTTTTCTATGGAAATATGGACCAATGGTAAAATTTCTCTTCCACCTAATTTTTTATGTTTATAATCTTAGCTTTTTTTTTTGTTTCTCTCTTTGTTATTTTGATTTATTTACAGGGATGATGGAGGAGACTTCAGTTGTGCATCATTTGTATGTTTGGATTAGGAGTACGTAGGTCTTGTTAGGAATTATGTTTGTTGTAATAACTATTGAATCTTCAAGTTTTATGAAAGAAACTATTTTTGAGTGTATATATTCATTAATAAAGCATTATGGTTGGTTTTCTAGTTAAAATCGTTGTATAGCATCATAGGAAATAAAAAAGAACTAAAATGTAGAAAAGGGTCGTCTATTATATGTAAAGATGACGCTTTTATAAAACCGTCGTCTATTATTTGTAAAGATGACGCCTTTTATAAAAAAAACCGTCGTCTATTATATGTAAAGATGACGATTTTTATACAAACCGTCGTCTATTATATGAAAAGATGACGCTTTTATAAAACTGTCGTCTATTATATTTAAAGATGATGCTTTTATAAAAAAATCATTATATGTAAAGATGGCGATTTTTATACAAATCGTCTATTATATGTAAAGATAACGCTTTTTATAAAAATAAATCGTCTATTATATGTAAAGATGAGCGTTTTTATAAAAAATGTCGTCCTTATAAACAATCCACGACGATTTTCATAAAAAATCGTCCTCTTTACATACAATACACCACGGTTTTATTAAAAAATAGTCGTTTTTTCTCCTATAATTAATGATCTTTATCTCTAAACAAAGACGATTTTCTTTAAAAACCATCGTCGTTAAAGATAAACGACGACGGTGAGAAGCCGTCGTAGTTTGACACCCAAATAAATGTCGGTCGATTTCACGACGGTTTGAAAACCGAATACACGACGGTGAATTCGGTCGTCTTTTGCCTTTTTTGTAGTAGTGCACTCCGTTTGAAAGAACTTCTTACACACTGAATTGTCCAATTTCTTGGATCAATCGATATCAGATTGAGTCCAAAATTGGGGAACATCATAATGATGTGGGAGGAGTCATTTGGTTAGTTTTGAATGATATCCAACTGCTGAAACTATGCAATACCCCAACCACACCATTTCATATGAACTTCGTACAAACCTGAATTATCCGATTCCGTGGACCAATCGATATCGGATTAGGTCCAAAACTTAGGGAACATCTATTGTGTTCCTTCCAAGTGCCAATATATGGTTAGTATAATGGTACAAGTAAGGGTGTCGAACCACAGGGACTGATTGGACCTCTATAAATTTACTAGTTTCAAAAGAACCCTAACTAAAACTAAAAGTGACAAATTGAAAGTAGTTTTTGTATTGTAAATGAAAAATAACTTAAAATGCAAGAAGAATGTAGCAGTGAATGATATATTGATGTAGAAGGAATAGGAATGAGACCATGGATTTCGAATTCACCATTGTAAAACCAACTCCATGCTTATAAAATTAAACCGTAGTCAACTACCCACCTGTTTCCAGAGTTCGTTTTACATATATATGATCAGCCATATGATGTGTGGTTTTGATCAAATTCTCCTAATCTGCAACCTAATTGGGATGTTCAACTTTGGTTCCAAGTTAAGAGTCATTAGCATGCAAGAAAACTTTAAAGAGCTAAAGAAAACACACGGCAGAATGTTTGCATAGCATTCTCTTCATTCATTCACATGTCTACCAAGATTAAGCATGATGTTTACAATAACCTTGGCCAGATAATTTTGTAGGCAACCCTAATGGTGATCAAACATTAAGATTGACAAACAAATTTAACAATAGATTTAGTGAATGAAACAAGAAACAGATTGATGAACTGAATATGAAACGACCCGACCCAAATTCCACTTTGAAATCCGGGCGAATCCGTTTTAAACTAACACAGTATCATGGATCGTAAATGACCAAAAATGCCACAGGCGATAACACAAACTGCGGGGCCCTATCTCGTAGCTGCGCATCAGTAGCGTAGGCGCCTCGCACCCTACGAGGATCAAGCCACACGTAGTTCTTTCACTGCCCATGACTGTAATTGGTTCAATTATCGTAAAACATACTCTAGGGTTGACGTTTTGGAGTATCCGGGACTCCGTTTTACGATCCGTCAAATACTATACGATCCTGGAATTACCTAGATCAACATACCTGAAAATTGTTACGATCCAACGGTGCAAAACTAGTGAACCCGGAAATCACACACTAGGCGAGATCCGTTCGGGGTTCAAACGGTATCCGAATTAAGATCCGCGAAATCCTATGCGCTCGTGAGGACTAGGAGATCACTCTAGAACTGACTGTGGTCCCCACCCTGCTGCCCACGCGCCGCCACACGCGCTGGCAGCGCGTGGTGCCTAAAGCGATAACGCCTCGCCGGAAAATCTCAACATCTCGGTTCAAGACTCCTATCCTAGGTAAAACACCCTATTTGGAACCACTTTTGTTCTTGGACCAACCCCAAAAAGTGGCCGGAAATGGCCGGAACAGTGACTCGAAAACCGGCTGAAACCTAGCTCGTAAATCGAGTTATCTACGCTGGAAATTTCTGAAATCCTACCCAACCAGCAGCTAGAGTACAAAAATAGCTAGAAAACCATACCTCACTCATCTGAAACGATGGCGGAGGAGGGAGAACGAGCTCCACGAAATTCCGTCAAAAACTGTCCAAACCACCCTGTTTCGTGGCGGTTTCCGGCTACCACGACGGCAGATCGAGACTGAGATGGGTTGGGACTGGAAGAGCAAAGTGTGGTGGTTCTAACGTGACCTGTCTTGCCTGAATCGGTGACCGGAGGTGGGAGAAATCGCCCGGGAAGCTGGCTGGTCGAGCTCCGAAACCCAGAAATTTCTGGGTTTATATAAACTGAAGTTTGAAATATTTACGGTTATGCCACTGAACTTCTTTTGATCATAACTCCTTCGTTACAACTCCGATTTGAGCCCGTTACATGTCTACGAACTCGTTTCGTCGCGCTCTACGCAATGGTACAACTAAAATCCCCAAATTCCTTCCCGGTCAAAAAGTCAACTTTTAAACTAATAAAATATTCTAGGGGTATTTTTGTCTTTTTCTCAAATAAATTAATAATTAAATATTAATTTTAGGTTTGGGTTATTACAGAATACTTTAACTTAGAAACATGGATCAATGTTGCACGGCTACATCGAAATCCCTAGCTATGAATTTAGTTACACATCATGTTCACAGAGTTTAAAACGAAAATAAACAACATGAGTGAAAATAAATTCATGAGAGGAAACCCTTGAACCAATTCTGATGTTGAACTTCTCCAAGAACAGCCTCTTGCGATGAGTTCTGATGGTGGAAAGATATGGACGACTAGGGTTTTAGTGTGTATGAAAGGAGAGAATAACCAAAAAGGAGTGTAGGGTTGTGAAATTCATCCGAAATACATAGCGTCTGTAAAAGCGGTGAAAGACAAGTTTTTATGGGGTAAAAGAGGCTGTCAGATATTCCAAAGAGATCTTAACAAATCATCCTTTATTTTGCATGTTTTTGCCTTATTTGGCACTTCCAAATCAGGCTAGAAATCCCCATTGCTTTCTCATTCTGCTCTTAGTCTTTAAACAAGCCAGGTTAGCTTTGGATTCTTTATTTGGACTTCAGAATAGGTCACAAAATTTATTTCCATGTTTGATTAACGGCCAACTCCAAAAATGACATGTTTTCATTTCTTTTGCCTTCAACTTGATCCTCAAGTGGATGGAACTGCGTACTAACACAAAATAGGGTAAAACACAACATGTTCAACTCAAAAACATCATAAATAGACTAGAAATGGACGGTATAAACGTATAAATATATGAGTTATCAAGAACGAACTTCGTACGAACATGAATTGTCCAATATCTCGGACCAATCGATATTGGATTGAGTCCAAAACTCGGGGAACATCATCATGTTGTGGGAGGAGTCATGTGGTTAGTTCAAGTGAAATCCAATTGCTAAAACTATGCAATACACCAACCACTCCATTTCAGAAAGAACTTCGTACGAACCTGAATTAGACCAATCGACATTGGATTGAGCCCAAAACTTGGGGAATATCATAATATGGCGGGAGGAGTCATTTGGTGGGTTTTGATTGAAATCCAATCTCTAGAACTATACAATACACCAACGAATCTATTTGAGCGATCTTCGTACGAACCTGAATTGTACGATTTCATGGACCAATCGATATCGAATCGAGTCCAAAACTTGGGGAACCTCATAATATGGTGGGAGGAGTCATTTGGTGAATTTCAAGTGAAATCCAACCGCTAAAACTATGCAATACACCAACCACTCCATTTCAAAATGAACTTCGTACGAACCTGAATTAAATCAATCGATATCGGGTTGAGTCCAAAACTTGGGGAATACCATAATGTTGTGGGAGGAGTCATTTGGTGAGTTTTGAGTGAAATCCAATTGCTAAAACTATGCAATACACCAACCACTCCATTTTTGAACGAACTTCGTACTAACCTCAGTTGTCCGAGTTCATGGACCAATCGTTATCGGATTGAGTCCAAAACTTGGAGAACATAATAATGTTGTGGGAGTAGTCATTTGGTGAGTTTTGAGTGAAATCTAACTGCTAAAACTACGCAACACACCAACCATTCCATTTCATAATGAACTTCGTACGACCCTGAATTGTCCAATTTCTTGGACTAATCGATATCGGATTGAGCACAAAACTTGGGGAACATCATAATATGGTGGGAGGGGTCATTTGGCGAGTTTTGAGTGAAATCCAAATGCTAAAACTATGCAATACACTAACCACTCCATTTCAGAATGAACATCATACGAACCTAGATTTGTCCAATTTAAATGGACCAATCGATATCGGATTGAGCCCAAAACTTGGGGAACATCATAATATGGTGGAAGGAGTCATTTGATGAGTATTGAGTGAAATCCAATTGCAAAAACTACGCAATACAGCAACCACTACTGATTGGAATGAACTTCGTTCGAACCTGAATTGTCCAATTTCTTAGACCAATCGATATCGGATTGAGCCCAAAACTTGGGGAACATCATAATATGGTAGGATGAGTCATTTGGTAGGTTTTGAGTGAAATCCAACCTCTAGAACTATGCAATACACCAACGAATCTATATCATAACGATCTTCGCACGAACCTAAATTGTACAATTTCATGCACCAATTGATATCGGTTAGAGTCCAAAACTTGTGGAACATCATAATACGGTGGGAGGAGTCAATTGGTGAGTTCTAAGTGAAATTCAATTGCTAAAACTATGCAATACACCAACCACTCCATTTTAGAATGAACTTCGTACGAACCTGAATTGTCCAATTTCATGGACTAATCGATATCAGATTGAGCCCAAAACTTGAGAAACATCATAATATGGTAGGAGGAGTCATTTGATGAGTCTTGAGTGAAATCCAAATGCTAAAACTATGCAATACACCAACCACCCCATTTCAAAACGAACATCGTACAAACATGAATAGTACCATTTCATGGACCAATCGAGATCGGATTGAGTCTAAAACTTGGGGAACATCATAATATGGTGGGAGGAGTCATTTGGGGGGTTTTGAGTGAAATCCAATGGCTAAACAATGCAACACACCATCTACTCCATTTTAGAACGAACTTTGTACGAACCTGCATCGTCCAATTTCTTGGAACAATCCATATCGGATTGAGCCCAAAACTTGGGGAACATCACAACAGGGTGGGAGGAGTCATTTGCTGAGTTTTGAGTGAAATCCATTAGCTAAAACTATACAACACGCCATCCACTCCATTTCAGAACGAACTTTGTATCGAGCCTGAATTGTCCAATTTCTTGGAACAATCTATATCGTCTTAAGGCCAAAACTTGGGGAACATCGTAATATGGTGGCAGGAGTCACTTGGTGGGTTTTGAGTGAAATCCAATGGCTAAAACTATGCAACACACCATCTACTCCATTTCAGAACGAACTTTGTACGAACCTAAATTGTCAATTTCTGGGAACAATCTATATCGGCTTGAGCCCAAAAGTTGGGAACATCATAATATGGTGGGAGGAGTCACTCGGTGGGTTTTGAGTGAAATCCAATCTCTAGAACTATGCAATACACCAACTGCTCCATTTGAGCGAACGAACTGAATTGTCCAATTTCTTGGAACAATCTATATCGGATTGAGCCAAAAACTTGGGGAACATCATAATATGGCGGGCGTGGTCATTTGGTGGGTTTTGAGTGAAATCCAATGGCCAAAACTATGCAACACACCATCCACTCCATTTCAGAATGAACTTTGTACGAACCTGTATTGTCCAATTTCTTGGAACAATCTATATCGTATTGAGCCCATAATTTGGGGAACATCATAATATGGTGGGAGGAGTCATTTGGTGGGTTTTGAGTGAAATCCATTGTCTAAAACTAGGCAACACACCATCCACTCCATTTCAGAACGAACTTTGCACGAACATGAATTTTCCAATTTCTTGGAACAATCTATATCAACTTGAGCCCAAAATTGGGGACTATCATAATATGGTGGGAGGAGTCACTTGGTGGGTTGTGAGTGAAATCCAATCTCTAGAACGGTGCAATACACCAACCACTATATTTTAGAACGAACTTCGTGCGAACTTGAATTGTCCAATTTCTTGGAACGATCTATATCGGATTGAGCCCAAAACTTGGGGAACACCAGAATATCATGGGAGGAGTCATTTGGTATGTTTTGAGTGAAATCAATGGCTAAAACTGTGCAACACGTCATCCACTCCATTTGAACGAACTTTGTACGAACCTGAATTGTCCAATTTCTTGGAACAATCTATATCAGATTTAGCCCAAACTTGGGGAACATCATAATATGGTGGGTAGGGTCACTTGAGGGGTTTTGAGTGAAATCCAATGGCTAAAACCATGCAACACACCATCCACTCCATTTCAGAATGAACTTTGTACGAACCTAAATTGTCCAATTTTTTGGAACAATCTATATCGACTTGAGCTCAAAACTTAGGGAACATCATAATATGGTGGGAGGAGTCATTTGGTGGGTTTTGAGTGATATCCAATATCTTGAACTGTGCAATACACCAACCACTCCATTTTAGAACGAACTTCGTACGAACTGAATTGTCCAATTTTTTGGAACAATCTATATCGGCTTGAGCCCAAAACTAGGGGAACATCATAATATGGTGGGAGGAGTCATTTGGTGGGTTTTGAGTGAAATCAATCTCTAGAACTGTGCAATACACCAACCAGTCCATTTCATAACGAACTTCGTACGAACTTGAATTGTCCAATTTCTTTGAACAATCTATATCGGATTAAGCCCAAAACTTGGGAAACATCATAATATGGTGGGAGGAGTCATTTGGTGGGTTTTGAGTGAAATCTAATGGCTAAAACTATGCAACACACCATCCACTCCATTTCATAACGAACTTTGTACGAACCTGAATTGTTCAATTTCTTGGAACAATCTATATCGGATTGAGCCCAAAACTTGGGGGATATCATAATATGGTGGGCGGAGTTACTTGGTTGGTTTTAAGTGAAATGCAATTACTAGAACTATGCAATACACCAACCACTATATTTCAGAACGAACTTCGTACGAACCTGAATTGTCTAATTTCTCGGAACAATCTATATCGAATTGAGCCCAAAATTTGGGGAATACCATAATATGGTGGGAAGAGTCATTTAGTGAGTTTTGAGTGAAATCCAATGGCTAAAACTATGCAACACACGATCCACTCCATTTCCGAACGAACTTCATACAAATGTGAATTGTCCGATTTCATGGACCAATCGATATCGGATTGAGTCCAAAACATGGGGAACATCATAATATTGTGGGAGGAGTCATTTGGTGGGTTTTAAGTGAAATCCAATCTCTAGAACTACGCAATACACCAACCACTCCATTTTAGAACGAACTTCGTACGAACTGAATTGTCCAATTTTTTGGAACAATCTATATCGGCTTGAGCCCAAAACTAGGGGAACATCATAATATGGTGGGAGGAGTCATTTGGTGGGTTTTGAGTGAAATCCAATCTCTAGAACTATGCAATACACCAACCAGTCCATTTCATAACGAACTTCGTACGAACTTGAATTGTCCAATTTCTTTGAACAATCTATATCGGATTAAGCCCAAAACTTGGGAAACATCATAATATGGTGGGAGGAGTCATTTGGTGGGTTTTGAGTGAAATCTAATGGCTAAAACTATGCAACACACCATCCACTCCATTTCATAACGAACTTTGTACGAACCTGAATTGTTCAATTTCTTGGAACAATCTATATCGGATTGAGCCCAAAACTTGGGGGATATCATAATATGGTGGGCGGAGTTACTTGGTTGGTTTTAAGTGAAATGCAATTACTAGAACTATGCAATACACCAACCACTATATTTCAGAACGAACTTCGTACGAACCTGAATTGTCTAATTTCTCGGAACAATCTATATCGAATTGAGCCCAAAATTTGGGGAATACCATAATATGGTGGGAAGAGTCATTTAGTGAGTTTTGAGTGAAATCCAATGGCTAAAACTATGCAACACACGATCCACTCCATTTCCGAACGAACTTCATACAAATGTGAATTGTCCGATTTCATGGACCAATCGATATCGGATTGAGTCCAAAACATGGGGAACATCATAATATTGTGGGAGGAGTCATTTGGTGGGTTTTAAGTGAAATCCAATCTCTAGAACTACGCAATACACCAACCACTCCATTTCATAATGAACTTTGTACGAACCTGAATTGTCCGATTTCATGGTCCAATTGATATCGGATTGAGTCCAAAACTTGGGTACATCATAATGTTGTGGGTGGAGTCATTTGATGAGTTTTGAGTGAAGTCCAATTGCTAAACCAATGCAATGCACCAACCACTCCATTTCAGAACGAACGTCGTACGACCCTAAATTGTCCGATTTCATTGACCAGTCGATATCAAATTTAGCCCAAAACTTAGGGAACATCATAATATGGTGGGTTTTGAGTGAAATCCAATCTCTAGAACTATGCATTACACCAACCACTCCATTTCATAACGAACTTCGTACGAACCTGAATTGTCCAATTTCATGGACCAATTGATATCGGATTGAGTCCAAAACTTGGGGAACATCATAATATGGTGGGAGGAGTCATTTGGTTAGTTTTGAGTGAAATCGAATGGCTAAAACTATGCAATACACCAACCACTCCATTTCACAACGAACTTCGTCTGAACCTGAATTGTTCGATTTATAGCACTAATCGATATCAGATTGAGTCCAAAACTTGGGGAACATCATAAAATTGTGGGAGGAATCATTTGGTTAGTTTTGAGTGAAATCCAATGTCTGAATCACTGTGCAATACACCAACCATTCTGTTGGTACCGTTACTAACCTAACAACTAGCTATGCTGGATCAGCCACGTGCCATACTTTGAGAGGTTATCGCCTTAGCCAAAGAAGCATTACCACAAGTCACTACTCTAAGCAAAGCAAGAGGAGTCTCACATTGGAAAACTACAAGAGATGGAGACTCCCCCTAGCTTATAAAAGAAGACTACTCTCCCATGAGAGAGGGACTCTCTTTTTTGGATCCCACGACTGGGCTTTTCACTTGTTATCTTTATATTTAGGTTCAACCCCATGTACAAATGTAAACATACAGTATTATAATGAGAACATACTTCTCCGTGGACGTAGCACATTCATTAAGGGTGAACCATGTATATCTCGTTTGCTTTATATCTATCGCTTGCCTAAATCTTCACACACATGCTGAAGGTCCTCACCTTCACCCATCATCCACCATTCTAACTTTATCTAAGTTGACCCTCCAAAAAATAGCATTAATAGTTTGGCGCCGTCTGTGGGAATCGACACAAGAAGCTTATGTCGTTCTTCCTCCCTTTAGTGCCCATCGGCACCCTTTCCATCATCATATTTTAGCTTACCGTTTAGCACCATATGTGCCTGAAGCCAACATGGGATCTCAAGGCACCAATATGCCGAAGACATGTATTTGCTGAAGCAACCCACCTTTCAAGGTTGCCAAATATTCCAATTCACCAGGAACATCACTTTGCATGGCTTGCATGGCCAGGGACAAGCCATTATTTCAATCCGAAAGGAAAGCCACGTGATTCACTTCCAAGAGATAAGTGCAATATTTTTTATCTTCCTATTATTATTTAATTCTTACGAGATGCATATTTTATTAATATATTGGTATACCCACGTGACTTCTACATCTATGGGTTGGCACCATGCTCTCTAAAGGATAAAATTCCTCTTCCTATCTCATATCATTTTAGCATATTTTATATCATATTTCACAATCGGTGAATAACCAAATACCCATTTTATAGGTACAGACCCAATTCATAAAAACACCCACTCTGGGTAATTGGCAAGCCAAACGGGATAAGGTGCCCATACACTCAAGGAGACCAGCCTCTGTATTGCTTCTACCGAAGCAATTATGATGTTCCATGGCCCTATATCAAAACCTCCCACCACCAACTCCTCTTTGCTTCTGTAATAACATGCGGGACCTATATCATATGGTTTAGAGAGAGAAAAGGATGTGAAGAAGCATATCAGCATATGGTGTTGAAAAATATTCAATCCAAGAATTATCTCTCACGGTCATCACTTTCAAAAGGATAAGTCTCCTTATATTTTCTATTTTATTAATTTAAGTTCTTTATTAAATAATTGGCAACAATTAGATCAGTAAAAATTCCATTTGCCTCCCAGGCACTGTTCTCAATTATTGTCAGCCATTCTTGATTGCATGTGGCAACTATAAGTAACAAATTGGAGGTGCTGAGAAATTCCCTACAGCACCCGAGGAGCTGCTGAAGATCTTATCAAGACACCCTTGGCAAGCCCATATTGGCACCTACTCAGGCATCACCAATTGCAAATCTGCTTCCATAACGACATCTCTTATTGGAGACCGAACAGCACCCCATGCTCAGAATAGTAACAAAACAAAACAAAACCTCTCCCTGCAGCTCCTAGATGCATCAGCAGTGACCAAGTGCAGATCAATCCTCTTGCTGAAACAGAAACAAGCAATGGTGGTACCATCTCCTTCACCAATACGAACCAAGAAAACCAAGGCAGTGTGGTTTCTTCAAGGTGGTGAACCACGGCATCCCGAAAGAGGTCATAAAGAGAATGGAAGCACAAGGTGATGGTTTTTTAAGCCAACCCGACCACGGAGAAGCAACGAGCTGGGCCGGCTTGTCCTTTTGGTTATGGCTGCAAAAACATTGGCCGCAATAGGTGACATGGGAGAGCTTGAATACCTTCTCCTTCAAACAGATCCTTTCTCTGTTTCTGAGAGAACCAATGCCATCTCCTTCTCCAACGAGCCTATGAAATTCAAGAAAGTATGGAGCAATATCCACCTCCAAAATTCCTCACAAACAACCTTGCCGAGAACTCAGCGCGAAGCTTCATCATCTAAAGAACAACCAGATAAAGGTACTCTTTCCTTTCAAATAATATGCAGCTGATATGACAACATTGTTAATACCATGTCATATACATACTTGTTAATACCATGTCATAAAAGTAAACTATGAATACCATGTCACAGAGGTAAACTATGAATACCATTTCATAGAAGTGCACTATTAAAACCATGTCATAGAATTACACTCTTAATACCATGTCATAAAAGTGCACTCTTAATACTATCTCTACTCAACAAACAGATAAAAAGATGATTATGAAGAAGAGAATGAAGAGAATGATGATGATTCTGAAGAAGAGAATGAAGACGAGGATGATGCTGCTAAAGAAGTGAATGAAGAGCATGATGATGATGATGCTGAAGAAGTGAGTGAAGACAAGGATGATGCTGCTGAAGAGGTGAATGAAGAGCATGGTGATGCTGCTGAAGAAGAAAATGAAGAAGAGGAGGATGCTGAAGTGAATGGAGACCATGATGATGCTGCTGAACATCAAGTCTAGCAACACCACCAGGTACAAGAAGACCTCCAAAATGAAATCCTAGAATACCGGAATTCAACGTTGTTTGAGGATCCTAAGAATTATGCAATACACCAACCATACCATTTCAGAATGAGCATCGTACGAACCTGAATTATCCGATTTCATGGACCAATCGATATGGGATTGAGTCCAAAACTTGAGGAACATCATAATATGGTGGGAGGAGTCATTTGGTGGGTTTTGAGTGAATTCCAATCGCTAAAACTATGCAATGCACCAACATCTCCATTTCATAATGAACTTCGTACGATCCTGAATTGTTCGATTTCATGGACTAATCGATATCTGATTGGGTCCAAAACTTGAGGAACAACATAATATGGTGGGAGGAGTGATTTGGTGGGTTTGGAGTGAAATCCAATCTCAAGAATTATGCAATACACCAACCATACCATTTCAGAACGAACTTTGTACGAACCTGAATTGTCCGATTCCGTGGACCAATCGATATCGGATTCAGCCCAAAACTTGGGGAACATCATAATATGGTGAGTGGAGTAATTTGGTGGGTTTTGAGTGAAATCCAATCCCAAGAACTATGGAATATACCAACCACTCCATTTCAGAATGAAGTTGGTACAAACCTGAATTGTCCGATTTCATGGACCAATCAATATGGGATTGAGTCTAAAACTTGGGGAACATCATAATATGGTGGGAGGAGTCATTTGGTGGGTTTTGAGTGAAATCCAATCTCAACAACTATGCAATACACCAACTACTCCACTTCAGAAAGAACTTCGTACAAACCTGAATTGTCCGATTTCAAGGACTAATCGATATGGGATTGAGTCCAAAACTTGGGGAACATCATAATATGGTGGGAGGAGTCATTTGGTGGGTTTTGGGTGAATTCCAATGGCTAAAACTATGCATTGCACCAACTTCTCCATTTCAGAATGAACTTCGTACGAACCTGAATTGTCCGATTTCATGGACCAATCGATATGGGATTGAGTCCAAAACTTGAGGAACATCATAATATGGTGAGAGGAGTCATTTGGTGGGTTTTGAGTGAAATCCAATCTCAACAACTATGCAATACACCGACCACTCCATTTCAGAACGAGCTTCGTACGAACCTGAATTGTCCAATTTCATGGATCAATCAATATGGGCTTGAGTCCAAAACTTGGGGAACATCATAACATGGTGGGAAGAGTCATTTGGTGGGTTTTGAGTGAAATCCAATCTCAAGAACCATGCAATACCCCAATCACTCTATTTCATAACGAACTTCGTACTGAACCGGAATTGTGCAATTTCATGGACCAATCGAAATGGGATAAAATCCAAAACATGGGGAACATCATAATATGGTGGGAGTCATTTGGTGGGTTTTGTGCGATATCAAATCTCAAGAACCATGCAATACACCAACCACTGCGTTTCAGAATGAACTTCATACGATCTTAAATTGTCCAATTTCGTGGACCAATTGATATGGGATTGAGTCCAAAACTTGGGGAACATCATAATATGGTGGGAGAAATCATTTGGTGGGTTTTGAGTGAATTCCAATGGCTAAAACTATGCACAGCACCAATCTCTCCATTTCAGAATAAACTTCACGAACTGAATTGTCCGATTTCATGGACCAATTGATATGGGATTCAGTCCAAAATTGGGGAACATCATAATATGGTGGGAGGAGTCATTTGGTGGGTTTTGAGTGAAATCCAATCTCAACAACTATGCAATACACCAACCACTGCATTTCAAAACGAACTTCGTACAAACCTGAATTGTCCGATTTCATGGACCAACCGATATGGGATTGTGTCCAAAACTTGGGGAACATCATAATATGGTAGGAGGAGTCATTTGGTGGGATTTGAGATTAATCCAATAGCTTGAACTATGCAATATGCCAACCACTACATTTGAGAACGAAGTTCGTCGATCTGGAATTGTCCGATTTAATTGACCAATCGATTTGGGATTGAGTTCGAAACTTGGGGAACGTCATAATATGGTGGGAGGAGTCATTTGGTGGGTTTTGAGTGAAATCCAATCTCAACAACTATGCAATACACCAACCATTGCATTTCAGAACGAACTTCGTACGAACCTGAATTGTCCGATTTCATGGGCCAATCGATATGGGATGGGGTCCAAAATATGGGGAACAAGGTAATATGGTAGGAGGAGTCATTTGGTGGGTTTTCAGTGAATTCCAATGGCTAAAACTATGCACCTTTGCACCAACCTCTCCATTTTAGAATGAATTTCGTACGAACCTGAATTGTCCGATTTCATGGACTAATCGAAATCAAATTGAGGCCAAAACTTGGGGAACATCATAATATGGTGGGAGAAATCATTTGGTGGGTTTGGAGTGAAATCCAATCCCAAGAATTATGCAATACACCAACCACATGATTTGAAGCAACATTGTATGAACCTGAATTGTCCGATTTCGTGGACTAATCGATATGAGATTGAGTTCAAAACTTGTGGAACATCATAATACGCTGGGAGGAGTCATTACGTGGGTTTTGAGTGAAATCCAATGGCTAAAACTATGCCATACACCAACCTCTACATTTGAGCAGAACGAACTTCGTACGAACCTGAATTATCCGATTTCATGGACCAATCGATATCAGATTGGGTCCAAAACTTGGGGAACATCATAATATGGTGGGAGGAGTCATTTGGTGGGTTTTCAGTGAAATTCGATGGCTAAAACTATGCACTGCACCAACCTCTCCATTTTAGAATGAATTTCATACGAACCTGAATTGTCCGATTTCATGGACTAATCGAAATCAGATTGAGTCCAAAACCTGGGGATGATCATAATGTGGTGGGAGGAGTCATTTGGTGGGTTTGGAGTGAAATCCAATCCCAAGAATTATGCAATACACCAACCACACCACTTCATAACGAACATCGAACAAACCTGAATTGTCCGATTTCGTGGACCAATCGATATCGGATTGAGTCCAAAACTTGGGGAACATCATAATATGGTGACTGGAGTAATTTGGTGGGTTTTGAGTGAAATCCAATCTCAAGAACTATGCAATAAACCAACCACTCCATTTCAGAACGAACTTGGTACGAACCTGAATTGTCCGATTTCATGGACCAATCGATATGGAATTGAGTCCAAAACTTGGGGAACATCATAATATGATGGGAGGTGTCATTCGGTGGGTTCGAGTGAAATCCAATCTGATAACTCATATATTTATACATTTATACCATCCATTTCTAGTCTATTTGTGATGTTTTTGAGTAAAACATGTTGCGTTTTACCCTATTTTGTGTTAGTATGCAGTTGCACCTACTTTAGGATCAAGTTGAAGGCAAAAGAAATCAAAACATGTCATTTTTGGAGCTGGCCACTATTCAAACGTGGAAAGAAATTTCGTGACCTGTTTTGAAGTCCAAATAAAGATCCAAAGTGAACCTGGCTTGTTTAAAGACTAAGAGCGGAATGGGAAAGTAATGGGATTTCTAGCCTGATGTGGAGGTGCCAAATAAGGCAAAAACGTGCAAAATAAAGGCTGATTTATTAGGATCTCTTTGGAATATCTGACAGCCTCTTTTACCCCATAAAAACTTGCCTTTTAGCCACTTTCACAGACCCTATTTATTTTGGACGAATTTCACAACCCTAAACATCCTTCTTTTTGTCATTCTCCCCTTTCACACACACTTAAACCCTAGCCGCCATATATTTCCACCATCAAGACTCATTGCAGGAGGCTGTTCTTGGAGAAGTTCAACATCAGAATCAGTTCAAGGGTTTCCTCTCATGAATTTATTTTCACTCATGTTGTTTATTTTCGTTTTAGTCTTTGTGAACATGATGTGTAAATAAATTCATAGCTAGGGATTTCGATGTAGCCTTGCAACATTGATCTATGTTTCTAAGTTAAAGTATTCTGTTCATCAATCTATTTCTTGTTTCATTCACTGAATCTATTGTTAAATTTGTTTGTCAATTTTAATGTTTGATCACCATTAGGGTTGCCTACAGATTATCTAGTCAAGGTTATTGTAAACATCATGCTTAATCTTGATAGACATGTGAATGAATAAAGAGAATGCTATGCAAACATCCTGCCGTGTGTTTTCTTCGGTTCTTTAATGTTTTCTCGCATGTTAATGACTCTTAACCTGGAACCAAAGTTGAACATCCCAATTAGGTTGCAGATTAGGAGAATTTGATCAAAACCACACATCATATGGCTGATCATATATATGTAAAGTGAACTCTGGAAACAGGTTGGTAGTTGAATATGGTTTAACTTTATAAACATGGAATTGGTTTTGCAATGGTGAACTCGAAATCCCTGGTCTCATCCCTATTCTTCTTACATCAATATCTCATTCGCTGCTACATTCTTCTTGCATTTTAAGTTATTTTTCGTTTACAACACAAACTACTCTCAATTTGTCAGTTTCACTTTTAGTTAGGGTTCTTTCAAAACTAGTAATTTATAGAGGTCCAATCGGTCCTGTGGTTCGACACCCTTACTTGTACCATTATACTAACCATATATTGGCACTTCGGAAGGAACACAACAAAATTTTGGCGCCCGACTGATTGATCTACTGTGATTGCTTGTTCTCAAACCTAATTTCGTTTTATTTTTATTTTATGGTAGTATATGTCGATACACTTGCTGAAATAGGCCAAAGACTTGAGCGGTTAAAGAGCAACACTTTGAGAATGTATCGGCTAGTGCCGGACTAGCCGTATAGAAGAGGACAATAGTTCTTCTAGCCCATGAGTGTAGATTCTTTCGATAACTTTAACTGTGGAGAAGAAGAGATGGTGGCAATAACGATGACAACTGAGCTTTGGAAGATTATGCTCAACCAGTTATACCAAATTCACCTTCGTGCATCTTGCTGCCTACTGAAGCTAGAAATTATGAACTCAAATCTTCTCATTTTCACATGCTTCCTTCTTTTTATGGTTTACCTAACGAAGATCCATTATCCCATATTAAGGAATTCTACAATGTTGTGAGTGGTTTACCTTTGCAGGGAGTGAGTGAAGCAAATCTTAGGATGAGGGTTTTTCCTTATACATTGAAAGATAGAGCAAAGAATTGGCTAATGACGTTAGCACCTGGTTCGCTCACCACTTGGGATGCCGTAGCTAAGAAGTTTCTGGAGAAGTTTTCTCAACTCAAAAGACAGCTACGTTGAGAGGGCATATCTTCAACTTTAAACAAGATGATAGAGAACCTTTCAATGAATGTTGGGAGCGTTTCAAGGCCTATTGCTCCAATGTCCACATCATGGGTTACCTCTTTACTTACAAATGCAAATTTTTTATGATGGACTAACCCAAACATGTCAATCAACTGTGGATAATGCAGCGGTGGAGCTTTGAAGAAGAAGAATGCAAGAGTCATATAACATTTATGAGATGTTGGGATCTAATGCTCAACACAAAGATAAAAGAGGTAAACGAGTTGGAATGTATGAAATGAGTTCTAATAATGATCTTGCTTTGCAGGTGGCTAGTTTGGAAAAGAAGCTCGATTCATGTGCTCAATATGGCGCCTAAGATAGTGAGTGTGTGCCATTTGCAACATACCAGTCATCCTACTTATCAATGCCCGGCTAGTGAGGCTTATCCCGAATTCGTTCAAGAGCAAGTGAATCTCATGAATTCTTACAATCAGAGGCCGAGGAATGACCCATTCTCTAATACATATAACCCTGGTTGAGAGATCATCCCAATCTCTCATGGAAGAATAACAATCAATTTCAAAATTTCCAACCAAAGCCTGCCACTACGCTTGAAGATACTCTCAAAATGCTAGCTCAGAACACCGTTCAATTCCAGCAAACTACCAATAGTACTCTCAACAACATTCAATTGATCTAACCAAAATGGAGACACAATTAGGTCAGATTGCTGATGCTTTGTGTCAAAGAGAACCGAAATTTCCAAGCCAACCGGTGATACTTCAAAGGAACCAAGAGCAGGCCAAAGCGGTCATAACACTTAGAAGTGGTAAGGTTATTAATAATAGAGTTGGCAATGAAGTTACTAATGAATCTGATCATGTGAATGCAGGCCCCTCAAGAAGAGCATGAGAAACCGAATGAAGATCCAAGCAATGCCACTTCTTCGTATGAAGCTCCAAATTTTCACAAGGCTGAAAAACCTTACACTCCTCCAATCCCATTTCTGGAAGACTTGCCAAAAGCAAGGTGAGAAGTCATTTAAAGAAATTTTGATATTTTAAGTAAAGTGAATGTTAATTTACCTTTGCTTGATGTCATTAGGAATATGCCAGATATGGGAAATTTTTCAAGGAGCTAAACACTTATAAGAGGAAGTATGGACCTAATGAAAAGGTGATGGTGTCTAAAAATGTGAGTGCTGTGCTTCAAAGAAAGCTCCCACCAAACTCAAGGATCCGGGCAGTTTTTCTATCAATATCACCATTGGAGACACGCTAGTTGAAAAGGCTATGCTTGACTTGGGGGCGAGCATCAATTTAATGCCCTATTCAGTGTACCTTCAATTAGGTTTGGGGGTTTGAAGGCAACAACTATTTCATTGCAACTTGCCGATCGATCAGTGAAATATCCAAGAGGTATAGTGGAAGATATCTTAGTTCAAGTTGACAAACTAATTTTGCCTGCTGATTTTGTAGTGTTGGACATGGAAGAGGCTCCTATACATGATCGTGAGTTACCTATTTTGCTTGGGAGACCCTTTATGGCCACGGCAAAGACTATCATAGATGTGCAAAATGGTCTCCTCACCATGACTGTGCTAGGAGAAACTGTACAATTCAAAGTGTTTGAATCTCTTTCTCACCTCTTCTAGTTCACTTGATTGTTGTTCGATTGATGTGCTTGATTCACTTGTTTTCTCTAAGTTTTTGCTGGCACAATCCAATGATCCATTATAATATGTTTTGAGTCAATCTCAAGATGACTTTGATGAAGAAGTGCTCATGGAGATGGTGGCAGCCTTGGAAGCATTAAAACCATATCCCTCCACTTTTTCACCTCTTATAGAGCCATTAGGACCATCTGCACACACATCTGACCCCATCTATTGTTAAACCTCCAAAACTTGAGCTTAAACCACTTCCATCACATCTAAAATATGCTTACCTAGCTGAGTTTGAAACTCTCCCAGTTATCATAGCATCGACCTCACCCCTTTGGAAGAAGAGAAGCTAATTAGGGTGCTAAAAGAGTTCAAATCAGCCATTGGTTGGTCTATTGCAGATATCAAGGGAATAAGCCCTACCATGTGCATGCATCGTATTTTATTGGAGGAGGGAGCGAAACCAACTCGTGAACCACAAAGAAGGCTCAATCCACACATGAAGGAAGTAGTGAGAGCTGAAGTGTTGAAGTTGCTAGATGTGGGTATCATATACCGATTTCAGATAGCAAATGGGTCACTGTTCACGTAGTGCCTAAGAGGATTGGAATCACAGTGGTAAAAAATGAGCATAAAGTGCTTGTTCAAATGAGACCTGCAGCTAGTTGGCGTGTTTGCACCGATTACAGGAAGTTGAATTCGTACACTAGAAAAGATTATTTTCCTATGCCTTTTATTGATCAAATGCTTGAGCGATTAGCTGGTCACGCATATTATTGTTTTCTTGATGGATATTCAGGTTATAATCAAATTGCGATTGCTCCAGAAGATCAAGAGAAGACTACATTCACCTGTCCTTTTGGCACTTTTGCATATAGGAGGATGCCGTTTGGCCTTTGCAATGCCCCAAAGAACATTCCAACGATGTATCGGCAATCTTTCAGATATGATTGAGAGATTTATTGAGGTATTCATGGACGATTTTCAGTTTTGGTTCTTCTTTTGATACTTGTCTTAACCATCTCTCTCTAGTGCTTCAAAGATGTCAGAAACAAATTTGATTCTCAATTGGGAAAAGTGTCAATTTATGGTGAAACAAGGTGTTGTGTTGGGACATGTAATATCCAGCAAGGGTATTGAAGTTGACAAAGCAAAATTGACATCATCTCAAATATGGCAGCCCTACTTGATGAAGGGAGTGAGAAGCTTTCTAGGACATGCTGGTTTTTATCGTCGTTTCATTAAGGATTTTTCCAAGATCACTCATCCATTGTGCAATCTTTTGGCCAAAGATGTTGTATTTCACTTTGATAAAGATTGTATGAATGCATTTAATACCTTGAAACGTGAACTAACCTCTGCTCCTATCATTATGGCCCAGATTGGTCTTTGCCTTTTGAGCTAATGTGTGACGCCTCGACTATGCTATTGGTGCTGTTTTAGGTCAAAGAGTAAATAAGCTGCCACACGTAATCTACTATGCAAGTCGGACATTAAACGATGCTCAACTCAATTACTTTACAACGAGAAGGAGTTGCTTTGTTGTTTTAACTTTAGAAATTTCGTTCATATCTTGTTGGGTCTAAAGTTATTGTTTACTCTGATCATGCAGCTCTTAGGTTTTTGTTGACCAAGAAAGATGCTAAACCACGTTTGATAAGATGGATACTCTTGTTACAAGAGTTTGACCTAGAAATTCGAGACAAGAAAGGGAGTGAAAATGTTGTTGCTGATCACTTGTCGCGCCTTGTTGATGAAAACCGTGGAGATGGACAAATTTTGCCTCTCAACGAATCATTCCCGGATGAAAAACTCTTTGTCATCCAAGATAAAGAGCCATGGTATGCTGATTTTGTCAATTATCTTGCTTCTAGTGTAATTAGAGATGATTTGACTTTTCAGGAGAGAAAGAAGTTCTTTTCAATGGTGAAACACTACATGTGGGATGAGCCCTATTTGTTCAAGTATTGCCCTGACCAAATCATTCGAAGATGTGTTCGAGTGAGCGACAAAGCATACTAACATTCAGTCATGCATTGGCATGCGGAGGTCATTCAGTGCCAAAAAGACACTTTAAAGGTTTTACAATCTGGTTTCTTTTGGCCTACATTGTTTAAAGATGCTTTTGACTTTTGCTCTAAGTGTGATAGGTGTCAGAAAATGGGGAGCATCAGTCGCAGGAATGAAATGCCATTAAACAACATTTTAGTGGTAGAGCTGTTCGATGTATGGGGAATTGATTTCATGGGACCATTCCCATCTTCTTTTGGATACATATACATACTAGTGGCAGTAGATTATGTATCAAAATGGGTTGAGGCAACAGCTACAAGAACTAATGATCACAAAGTTGTTTTGAATTTTCTCAAAGATATGATTTTCACTAGGTTTGGAACTCCGAGAGCTATCATTAGTGATGGTGGCAGTCACTTCTGCAACAAACCTTTTGAGGCATTGATGAAGAAGTACAACATCACACATAAAGTGGCAACTCCATACCATCCTCAAACCTCTGGACAAGTGGAAATCAGCAATAGAGAAATAAAGAACATCTTGATGAAAACAGCCCTACAAGGAAGGATTGGTCACTAAGGTTGAATGATGCACTTTGGGCGTATCGCTGCACAAGACCCCAATTGGAATGAGCCCTTATCGACTGGTGTTTGGAAAGGCATGTCATTTGCCAATGGAGCTTGAGCACCGTGCATATTGGGCCATAAAGAAGTTCAATTTTGATCTCAAAGAAGCTGGTACAGTGAGGAAGCTCCAACTCAATGAGTTGGAAGAGCTCAGAAATGAATCATATGAGAATGCAAGGATCTACAAAGAACGAACCAAGCTCTACCATGACAAAGCAATTCTTAGGAAGGAGTTTCAACTGTATGAAAGTACTTTTGTATGACTCACGTTTGCGACTTTTTCCAGGTAAATTGAAGTCTAGATGGGTTGGACCATTCAAAGTGCTTCAAGTATTTCCCCATGGAGCTATGGAGATAGAAAACATCAAGAACGTGACCCGTTTTAAGGTCAATGGACAGCGTTTGAAGCCTTATTTGGAGAATGTTTCACAGGAGCAGGTTTATGTAGTTATGGATTCTCTCGAGTTTATGACAACTTAGACACACTACCATGTCTTGCCTAGACATTAAATAAAGCGCTTGCTAGGAGGCAACCTAGCTGGGTTTGTGTTCTTTCCTTTTATTTGTGTTAGTTTTTAGTTTTTATTTTATTTCATTCCATGCACACTGCCAATTTGCATTGCATCCATTCCATTCATTTTTTTAAGCATCGAGGACAATGCTTAGTTTAGGTTTGGGGGTGTGGGATTTTCGTTTGTTTCTAGTTCTGGTTAAAGTTTGCTTTGCTTACTAATGTGAATGTATATGAGGTCTATGGTTTACAATGAGGACTACTGTGTTGTCATGAAAAAGTTCGTATCATTATTTTTTATTTTTATTTTTTCAAAGCTGTTACTCTTGGAATCATGGTGGTTAAAGTATCATGCTCAAATTCTGGAAGAAGAATTGTGGAGACTACCCTAGAGAGTGATTTTGAGCCTATTTACTTCTTTGAGAGGGTTTAAAGTGTTTGTACTCCTATCTTTTTGCTTCAACTTCATTTCAAATGATCTCATTATTTTTGTTTGATTGAACGCTAAGAATTGTTCTCTTTCGCAGATACCATGTGTTTGGTAACACTCATGAATGAACTCATTGAGATGATGTTAGGCTATGCATGTCTTAACCACCAAAAGGCCTAATTTCTTACCTTTATGTGTGTGTCATTACCCCATTTTGAAGCCAATCATGTTTAGCCATTTTCTTTTCTCACATTTTTTTTCCCCCATATCCTTTTATCTCAATATGAGATATTTAGCCCATTACAGCTATACCCTATAGTTTGGGGAATACCAAAGTGATGAAGACAAAGATAATTCGAGCTCTACATAAAGAATGTGGTGTGTACCGAGGTATGTGTGCTGGAATTGTAGAAAAAAGAAAGAAAACAGAAACAAAGTTTTAGAAAAGAAAAGAAAAAAAATCAAAGAGGATGTAATTTCTAAATCCTTCCATTATCGCACGGATCCTGGATGCCACGAACAAACAACAAAGATCAATTCAAGAGGAGAGCTTGCTGCTTTCACAAGGAAGACACTTTGGTATGTCCCAAGCTTTAGTATTTCCTATCCTTTCTTTCATAGCCCCTGACCTAAGCCTTAACATTACAAACCTTGTGAAAGACCTAGCTGATCTTTGAGGATGTATTCATGAGTGATGCTAAGTATGTGTGCTATCCATATTCTTAGTGTTTGATTCCCTTCATGAGATCTGTCCAGAAATTGTGCTTTTATTTCATATTTCATATGTGAGGATTTTGATTTCCTTTCACATAACTTCACTCACATATGTTTGAGGAGAGACCGTGCCTTAGGATCTGAGTGAAAATTTGAGTGATATCTGTGAGGACTAGAGTTGAGGCGATTTCTATCTTTGGCATTTGAGTATGGTATCTTTGAAGTCATGGGACATAGAGTAATTATTTTTTACACTTTATGATATGATTCTTTCAAGTGGCAGACTAGTGGTTTGAATGTATGACTAAGCTTTCATTGGTTCTTATTAGTTTGCTATAAGTATGCTTTAACCAATTTGCTTGCAAGTATACAGATGTTTGTGGGTGTCATCACTGTAAACCCTCGGAGACACAACTCCTCCCACTAGGGACACCTATGGGTTTAAAGGCTTGTTGCACATGCTCAGTGCAATCGTTTAGCCAGCGAAAGTGGTCTAGTTAGATTTTAGTGTCTTGTGTGTTTTTAGTTTCAGTTTTGCTCGAGGACTAGCAAAAATCAGGTTTGGGGGTATTTGATAACTCATATATTTATACATTTACACCATCCATTTCTAGTCTATTTGTGTTAGTATGCAGTTGCACCTACTTTAGGATCAAGTTGAAGGCAAAAGAAATCAAAACATGTCATTTTTGGAGCTGGCCACTATTCAAACGTGGAAAGAAATTTCGTGACCTGTTTTGAAGTCCAAATAAAGATCCAAAGTGAACCTGGCTTGTTTAAAGACTAAGAGCGGAATGGGAAAGTAATGGGGATTTCTAGCTTTGATGTGGAGGTGCCAAATAAGGCAAAAACGTGCAAAATAAAGGCTGATTTATTAGGATCTCTTTGGAATATCGTGACCTCTTTTACCCCATAAAAACTTGCCTTTTAGCCACTTTCACAGACCCTATTTATTTTGGACGAATTTCACAACCCTAAACATCCTTCTTTTTGTCATTCTCCCCTTTCACACACACTTAAACCCTAGCCGCCCATATATTTCCACCATCAAGACTCATTGCAGGAGGCTGTTCTTGGAGAAGTTCAACATCAGAATCAGTTCAAGGGTTTCCTCTCATGAATTTATTTTCACTCATGTTGTTTATTTTCGTTTTAGTCTTTGTGAACATGATGTGTAAATAAATTCATAGCTAGGGATTTCGATGTAGCCTTGCAACATTGATCTATGTTTCTAAGTTAAAGTATTCTGTTCATCAATCTGTTTCTTGTTTCATTCTGAATCTATTGTTAAATTTGTTTGTCAATTTTAATGTTTGATCACCATTAGGGTTGCCTCAGATTATCTAGTCAAGGTTATTGTAAACATCATGCTTAATCTTGATAGACATGTGAATGAATAAAGAGAATGCTATGCAAACATCCTGCCGTGTGTTTTCTTCGGTTCTTTAACGTTTTCTCGCATGTTAATGACTCTTAACTGGAACCAAAGTTGAACATCCCAATTAGGTTGCAGATTAGGAGAATTTGATCAAAACCACACATCATATGGCTGATCATATATATGTAAAGTGAACTCTGGAAACAGGTTGGTAGTTGAATATGGTTTAACTTTATAAACATGGAATTGGTTTTGCAATGGTGAACTCGAAATCCCTGGTCTCATCCCTATTCTTCTTACATCAATATCTCATTCGCTGCTACATTCTTCTTGCATTTTAAGTTATTTTTCGTTTACAACACAAACTACTCTCAATTTGTCAGTTTCACTTTTAGTTAGGGTTCTTTCAAAACTAGTAATTTATAGAGGTCCAATCGGTCCCTGTGGTTCGACACCCTTACTTGTACCATTATACTAACCATATATTGGCACTCGGAAAGAACACAACACAATCTCAACAACTATGCAATACACCAACAACTCTATATCAGAACGAACTTCGCACGAACCTGAATTTTCCGATTTCAAGGACTAATCGATATGGGATTGAGTCCAAAACTTGGGGAACATCATAATATGGTGGGAGGAGTCATTTGGTGGGTTTCGGGTGAATTCAACGCCAAAACTATGCACCTTTGCACCAACCTCTCCATTTCGACGAACTTTGTACGAACCTGAATTTTTCGATTTCACGGACTCGATATGGGATTGAGTCCAAAACTTGGAGCGCATCATAATATGGTGGGAGGAGTCATTTGGTGGGTTTTGAGTGAAATCCAATCTCAACAACTATGCAATACACCGACCACTCCATTTCAGAATGAGCTTCGACGAACTGAATTGTCCGATTTCTTGGACCAATCGATATGGGCTTGAGTCAAAAACTTGGGGAACATCAAAACATGGTGGGAGGAGTCGTTTGGAGGTTTTTGAGTGAAATTCAATCTCAAGAACCATGCAATACACCAAACACTCCATTTCAGAACGAAGTTCGTACGAACTGAATTGTCCGATTTCATGGACCAATCGATATGGGAATGAGTCCAAAACATGGGGAACATCATAATATGGTGGTAGTCATTTGGTGGATTTTGTGTGAAATTCAATCTCAAGAACCATACAATACACCAACCACTGCATTTTAGAACGAAATTGTACGATCCTGAATTGTCCAATTTGGTGGACCAATCAATATGGGATTGAGTCTAGACCTTGGGGAACATCATAATATGGTGGGAGAAATCATTTGGTGGGTTTTGAGTGAATTCCAATGGCTAAAACTATGCACAGCACCAACCTCTCCATTTAGAATGAACTTCGTACGAACCTGAATTGTCTGATTTCATGGACCAATTGATATGGGATTTAGTCCAAAAATTGGGGAACATCATAATATGGTGGGAGGAGTCAATTGGTAAGTTTTTAGTGAAATCCAATCTCAAGAATGCAATACACCAACCACTCCATTTGGAACGAACTTCGTACGAACATGAATTGTCCGATTTCATGGACCAATCGATATGGGATTGAGTTCAAAATTTGGGGAACATCATAATATGGTGGGAGGAGTCACTTGGTCAGTTCTAAGTGAATTCCAATGGCTAGAACTATGCACTGCACGAACATCTCCATTTCAAAATGAACTTTGTACGAACTGAATTGTCCGATTTCATGGACCAATCGATATGGGATTCAGTCCAAAACTTGGGGAACCTCATAATATGGTGGGAGGAGTTATTTAGTGGGTTTTGAGTGAAATCCGTTGTCCAGAACCATAAAATACACCAACCACTCCATTTCATAACGAACTTAAACGATCCTGAATTCTCTGATTTCATGGACCAATCAATATGTGATTGAGTCCAAAACTTGAGGAACATCATAATATAGTGGGAGGAGTCATTTGGCGGGTTTTGAGTGAATTCCAATGGCTAAAACAACATACACCAACTTATCCATTTTAAAATGAACTTCGTACGAACTGAATTGTCCGCAGTCATTGACCAATCGATATGGGATTGTGTCCAAAACTTGGGGAACATCATAGTATGGTGGGAGGAGTCATTTGGTGGGTTTTGAGTGAAATACAATGGCTAAAACTATGCAATGCACTAACGTCTCCATTTCAGAACGAACTTTGTACGAACCTAAATTGTCTAATTTCACGGACCAATTGATATCAGATTGAGTCCAAAAATTGGGGAACATCATAATATGGTGGGAGGAGTCATTTGGTGGGTTTGAGGTTAATCCAATGGCTAGAACTATGCAATACGCCAACCACTACATTTCAAAACGAAGTTCGTACGATCCTGTATTGTCCAATTTCATGGACCAATTGATATGGGATTGAATCCAAAACTTGGGGAACATCATAATATGGTGGGAGGAGTCATTTCGTTGTTTTTGGGTGAATTCCAATGGCTAAAACTATGTACTGCACCAACCTCTCCATTTCAGAATAAACTTCGTACAAACCTGAATTGTCCGATTTCATGGACCAATCGATGTGGGATTGATTCCAAAACATGGGGAACATCATAATATGGTGGGAGGAGTCATTTGGTGGGTTTTGAGTAAAATCCAATGGCGAAAACTACGCAATGCACCAACCTCTCCATTTCAAAAATTGGGGAACATCATAATATGGTGGGTGGAGTCATTTGGTGGGTTTTGAGGTTATTCCAACTGCTAAAACTATGCAAAACACTAACATCTCCATTTCAAGCGAACTTCGAACTGAATTGTCCGATTTCAGGACCAATCGATATGGGTTTCAGTCCAAAACTTGGGAACATCATAATATGGTGGGAGGACTCATTTGGTGGGTTTTGAGTGAATTCCAATGGCTAAAACTATGCACTGCTCCAACCTCTATATTTCAAAAGCGAACTCGTACGAACTGAATTGTCCGATTTCGTGGAACAATCGATATCGGATTGGGTCCAAAACTTGGGGAACATCATAATATGGTGGGAGGACTCATTTGGTGTGTTTTGAGGTTAATCCAATGGCTAAAACTAGGCAGTACACCAACCTCTCCATTTTAGGACGAACATGGTACGAACCTGAATTGTCCGATTTCGTGGACCAATCGATGCGTGATTGAGTACAAAGCTTGGTGAACATCATAATATGGTGGGAGGAGCCATTTGGTTTTTTTTTTTTTTTTTTGAGTGAATTCCAATGGCTAAAACAATGCACAACTCCAACCTCTCCATTTCAGAACGGACTTCGTACGAACATGAATTATCCGATTTCATGGACCAATCGATATGCGATTGAGTCCAAAACTTGGGGAACATCATAATATGGTGGGAGGAGTCATTTGGTGTTTGAGGTTAATCCAACGGCTAAAACTAGGCAATACAGCAACCTCTCCATTTCAGGACGAACTTGCATTTAACTCAATTGTCAGATTTCGTGGACCAATCAATATGGGATTGAGTCCAAAGCTTGGGGAACATCATAATATGGTGGGAGGAGTCATTTGGTTGGTTTTGAGTGAAATCCAATCTCAAGAACTGTGCAATACACCAATGACTCTATTTCAAAACGAACTTCATCTGAACCTGAATTGTCCTATTTCGTGGACCAATTGATATCGGATTGAGTCTAATGCTTAGGGAACATCATAATATGGTGGGAGGTGTCGTTTGGTTCCCTTTGAGTTTAATACAATCTCAAGAACTATGCAATACACCAACCACTCCATTTCCGAACAAACTTCGCACGAATCTGAATTGTTTGATTTTCATGGACCAATCGATGTGGGATTGAGTTCAAAACTTGTGGAATATGATAATACAGTGGGAGGAGTCATTTCGTGGGTTTTGAGTGAAATCCAATGGCTAAAACTATGCAATACACCAACCTCTCCATTTCAGAACGAACTTCGTACGAACCTGAATTGTCTGATTCATAGACCAATCGATATGGGATTGAGTCCCAAACTTGGGGAACATCATAATATGGTGGGACGAGTCATTTGGTGGGTTTTGAGTGAAATCCAATCTCAACAAGTATGCAATACACCAACCACTCTCCATTTGAGCGAACCGTACTGAACCTGAATTGTTCGATTTTGAGGACCAATCGATATGGGATTGAGTCCAAAACTTGGGAACATCATAATACATGGGAGTAGTCATTTGGGTTTTGAGAGAAATCAATGGCTAAAACTGTGCAATACACCAACCTCTCTATTTGAGAACGAACTTCATTACAAATCTGAATTGTCCGATTTCATGGTACCAATCGATATGGGATTGAGTCCAAAACTTGTGGAATATCATAATACGGTGAGAGGAGTCATTTTGTGGGTTTTGAGTGAATTCCAATGGCTCGCCAACCTCTCCATTTCTACAACGAACTTGTGCAGCATAAATTGTTCGATTTCATGACCAATCGACATGGGATTGAGTTCAAAACTTGTGGAAAATCATAATATGCTGGGAGTAGTCATTTCGTGGGTTTTGAGTGAAATCCAATCTCTAGAACTATGGAATACACCACGACTCCATTTTAGAGCGAACTTCGTCTGAACTGAATTGTTCTATTTTGTGGACCAATTGATATCGGATTAAGTCCAAAACTTGGGGAACATCATAATATGGTAGGTGGAGTAATTAGGTGGGTTTGGAGTGAGGGTTTAAGTATGTGTGAAAGGGGAGAATGACAAAAGAAGGATGTCTAGGGTTGTGAAATTCGTCCAAAATAAATAGGAGTGCGTGAAAGTGGCTAAAAGACAAGTTTTTATGGGGTAAAAGAGGCTGCGGATATTCCAAAGAGATCTAATAAATCAACCTTTATTTTGCAAGTTTTTGCCTTATTTGGCATCTCCAAATCAGGCTAGAAATCCCCATTACTTTCCCATTACGCTCTTAGTCTTTAAACAAGCGAGTTCACTTTGGATCTTTATTTGGACTTCAAAACAGGTCACGAAATTTGTTTCCACGTTTGAATAATGGCCAGCTCCAAAAATGATATGTTTTGATTTCTTTTACCTTCAACTTGATCCTAAAGTAGGTGCAACTGTATACTAACACAAAATAGGGTAAAACGCAACATGTTTAACTCAAAAACATCACAAATAGACTAGAAATGGATGGTATAAATGTATAAATATATGAGTTATCACTTGGATTGTCCGATTTCTTGGACCAATCAACACGGGATTGAGTCCAAAATGTGGGGAACAGGATAATATGGTCGGAGGAGTCATTTGGGGGGGTTTTGAGGGAAATCCAATGGCTAAAACTATGCAATGCATCAACCACTCCACTTCATAACGAACTTCGTACGAAACTGAAATTGTCCTATTTCATGGACTAATCGATATGGGATTGAGTCCAAAACTTGGGGGACATCATAATATGGTGGGAGGAGTCATTTGGTATGTTTTGAGTGAAATCCAATGCCTAAAACTATGCAATGCACCAACCACTCCATTTCAGAATAAACTTTGTACGAACTTGGATTGTCCAATTTCATGGACGAATCGATATGAGATTGTTTTGAAAACTTGGGGAACATCATAATATGGTGGGAGGAGTCATTTGGTGAGTTTTGAGTGAAATCCAATGCCTAAAACAGTGCAATGCACCAACCACTGCATTTGAAGCGAACTTCGTACGATCCTGAATTGTCCGATTTCATGGACTAATCGATATGGGATTGAGTCCAAAACTTGGGGAACATCATAATATGGTGGGAGGAGTCATTTGGTGCGTTTTGAGTGAAATCCAATGCCTAAAACTATGCAATGCACCAACCACTCCATTTCAGAACGAACTTTGTACGAACTTGGATTGTCCGATTTCGTGGACCAATCGATATGAGATTGAGTCGAAAACATGGGGAACATCATAATATGGCGGGAGAAGTCATTTGGTGAGTTTTTGGTGAAATCCAATGCCTAAGACAATCCAACGCACCAACCACTCCATTTCAGAATGAACTTCGTACGATCTGAATTGTCCGATTTCATGGACTAATCGATTTGGGATTGAGTCCAAAACTTGGGGAACATCATAATATGGTGGGAGGAGTCATTTGGTGGGTTTTGAGTGAAATCCAATGCCTAAAACTATGCAATGCACCAATCACTCTATTTCAGAACGAACTTCGAATGAACATGAATTGTCCTTTGTCATGGACTAATCGATACGAGATTGAGTCCAAAACATGGGGAACATGATAATATGGTGGGAGGAGTCATTTGGATTGTTTTGAGTGAAATCCAATGCCTAAAACTATGCAACGCACCAACCACCCCATTTCAGAACGAACTTTGTGCTAACTTGGATTGTCCGATTTCTTGGACCAATCAAGACGGGATTGAGTCCAAAACTTGGGGAACATGATAATATGGTCGGAGGAGTCATTTGTGGGGTTTTGAGTGAAATCCAATGGCTAAAACTATGCAATGCATCAACCACTCCTCTTCATAACGAACTTCGCACGAACCTGAATTGTCCTATTGCATGGACTAATCGATACGGGATTGAGTCCAAAACATGGGGAACATGATAATATGGTGGGAGGAGTCATTTGGTTTGTTTTGAGTGAAATCCAATGCCTAAAACTATGCAATGCACCAACCATCACATTTCAGAACGAACTTTGCACGAACTTGGATTGTCCGATTTCTTGGACCAATCAACACAGGATTGAGTTCAAAACATGGGGAACACAATAATACGGTGGAAGGAGTCATTTGGTGGGTTTTGCGTGAAATCGAATGTCTAAAACTATGCAATGCACCAACCACTCTATTTCAGAACGAACTTCAAATGAACATGAATTGTCCTATGTCATGGACTAATCGATATGGGATTGAGACCAAAACTTGGGGAATATCTTAAAATGGTGGGAGGAGTCATTTGGTTCGTTTTGGGTGAAATCCAATGCCTAAAACTATGCAATGCACCAACCACTCCATTTCAGAACGAACGTTGTACGAACTTGGATTGTCCGATTTCTTGGACCAATCAACATGGGACTGAGTCCAATGCTTGGGGAACATGATAATATGGTCGGAGGAGTCATTTGGGGGGTTTTGAGTGAAATCCAATGGCTAAAACTATGCAATTCATCAACCACTCCTCTTCATAACGAACTTCTTACGAACCTGAATTGTCCTATTTCATGGACTAATCGATATGGGATTGAGTCCAAAACTTGGGGAACATCATAATATGGTGGGAGGAGTCATTTGGTGCGTTTTGAGTGAAATCCAATGCCTAAAACTATGCAATGCACCAACCACTCCATTTCAGAACGAACTTTGTACGAACTTGGATTGTCCGATTTAATGGACCAATCGATATGGGATTGAGTCGAAAACTTGGGGAACATCATAATATGTTGGGAGGAGTCATTTGGTGAGTTTTAAGTGAAATCCAATGCCCAAGCAATGCACCAACCACTCCATTTAATAACTAACTTCGTACGATCTTGAATTGTCCGATTTCATGGACTAATCGATTTGGAATTGAGTCCAAAACTTGGGCTGCATCATAATATGGTGGGAGGAGGCATTTGGGGGGTTTTGAGTGGAATCCAAATTCTAAAACTGTGCAATGCACCAACACTCCATTTCATAACGAACTTCGTACGAACTGAATTGTCCGATTTCATGGACTAATCGATATGGGATTGAGTCCAAGAACTTGGGGAACATCATAATATGGTGGGAGGAGTCATTTGGTGGGTTTTGAGTGTAATCCAACGCCTAAAACTATGCAATGCACCAACCACTCTATTTCAGAATGAACTTCGAATGAACATGAATTGTCATATGTCATGGACTAATCAATACGGGACTGAGTCCAAAACATGGGGAACATGATAATATGGTGAGAGGAGTCATTTGGTTTGTTTTGAGTGAAATCCAATGCCTAAAACTATGCAATGCACCAACCACCACATTTCAGAACGAACTTTGTACGAACTTGGATTGTCCAATTTCTTGGACCAATCAACACAGGATTGAGTTCAAAACTTGGGGAACATGATAATATGGTCGGAGGAGTCATTTGGAGGGTTTTGAGTGAAATCCAATGGCTAAAACTATGCAATGCATCAACCACTCCTCTCCATAACGAACTTCGTACGAACCTGAATTGTCCTTTGTCATGGACTAATTGATATGAGATTGAGTCCAAAATTTGGGGAACATCTTAATATGGTGGGAGGAGTCATTTGGTTTGTTTTGAGTGAAATCCAATGCCTAAAACTATGCAACGCACCAACCACCCCATTTCAGAACGAACTTTGTGCGAACTTGGATTGTCCGATTTCTTGGACCAATCAACATGGGATTGAGTCCAAAACTTGGGGAACATGATAATATGGTCGGAGGAGTCATTTGGGGGTTTTGAGTGAAATCCAATGGCTAAAACTATGCAATGCATCAACCACTGCTCTTCGTAACGAACTTCTTACGAACCTGAATTGTCCTATTGCATGGACTAATCGATACGGGATTGAGTCCAAAACATGGGGAAAATGATAATATGGTGGCAGGAGTCATTTGGTTTGTTTTTGAGTGAAATTCAATGCCTAAAACTATGCAATGCACCAACCACCCCATTTCAGAACGAACTTTGTACGAACTTGGATTGTCCGATTTCTTGGACCAATCAACACAGGATTGAGTTCAAAACTTGGGGAACATGATAATATGGTGGAAGGAGTCATTTGGTGGGTTTTGCGTGAAATCGAATGTCTAAAACTATGCAATGCACCAACCGCTCTATTTCAGAACGAACTTCAAATGAACATGAATTGTCCTATGTCATGGACTAATCGATATGGGATTGAGTCCAAAACTTGGGGAATATCTTAAAATGGTGGGAGGAGTCATTTGGTTCGTTTTGGGTGAAATCCCTGCCTAAAATTATGCAATGCACCAACCACTCCATTTCAGAACGAACTTTGTACGAACTTGGATTGTCCTATTTCTTGGACCAATCAACATGGGATTGAGTCCAAAACTTGGGGAACATGATAATATGGTCGGAGGAGTCATTTGGGGGGTTTTGAGTGAGATCCAATGGCTAAAACTATGCAATGCATCAACCACTCCTCTTCATAACGAACTTCTTACGAACCTGAATTGTCCTATTTCATGGACTAATCGATATGGGATTGAGTCCAAAACTTGGGGGACATCATAATATGGTGAGAGGAGTCATTTCGTGCATTTTGAGTGAAATCCAATGCCTAAAACTATGCAATGCACCAACCACTGCATTTCATAACGAACTTCGTACGATCTTGAATTGTCCGATTTCATGGACTAATCGATTTGGAATTGAGTCCAAAACTTGGGGTGCATCATAATATCGTCGGAGGAGTCATTTGGTGGGTTTTGAGTGAAATCGAATGGCTAAAACTATGCAATGCAGGAACCTCTCCATTTCAGAACGAACTTCCTACGATCCTGAATTGTAAGATTTCACGGACTAATCGATATGGGATTGAGTCCAAAACTTAGGGAACATCATAATATGGTAGGAGGAGTCATTTGGTGGGTTTTTGATTGAAATCTAGGGCCTAAAACTATGCAATGCAACAACCACCCCATTTCAGAACGAACTTTGTACGAACTTGGATTGTCCGATTTCTTGAACCAATCAACACGGGATTGAGTCTAAAACTTGGGGAACATGATAATATGGTCGGAGGAGTCATTTGGTGGGTTTTGAGTGAAATCCAATGGCTAAAACTGTGCAATGCCCCAACCTCTCCATTTGAGCGAACTTCCCACGATCCTACAAGATTTCACGGACTAATCGATATGGGATTAAGTCCAAAACTTGGGGAACATCATAATATGGTGGAAGGAGTCATTTGGTGGGTTTTGCGTGAAATCGAATGTCTAAAACTATGCAATGCACCAACCGCTCTATTTCAGAACGAACTTCAAATGGACTTGAATTGTCCTATGTCATGGACTAATCGATATGGGATTGAGTCCAAAACTTGGGGAATATCTTAAAATGGTGGGAGGAGTCATTTGGTTCGTTTTGGGTGAAATCCAATGCCTAAAACTATGCAATGCACCAACCACTCCATTTCAGAACGAACTTTGTACGAACTTGGATTGTCCGATTTCTTGGACCAGTCAACATGGGATTGAGTCCAAAACTTGGGGAACATGATAATATGGTCGGAGGAGTCATTTGGTGGGTTTTGAGTGAAATCCAATGGCTAAAACTATGCAATGCATCAACCACTCCTCTTCATAACGAACTTCGTACGAACCTGAATTGTCCTATTTCATGGACTAATCGATATGGGATTGACTCCAAAACTTGGGGGACATCATAATGTAGTGGGAGGAGTCATTTTGTGCGTTTTGAGTGAAATACAATGCCTAAAACTATGCAATGCACCAACCACTCCATTTCAGAACGAACTTTGTACGAACTTGGATTGTCTGATTTCATGGACCAATCGATATGGGATTGAGTCGATGTTGATTCAATTCCTAACAACTAAATTGAGTTATTAAAAACAGCAACTTTAAATCTCGCAAGTGCACGAACCTTTTATAGTATAGCTTATGTAAATACGAGGTCGATCCCACAGAGAATGGTAACTTGGTTCCAAGTTAAATTACTTAGAATGCTAGAAAAATATAGAACAAAGAAACTGACTAACTAGCTAAAGGCAAGGTCAAATTCAACAATGCCTCTTGCTAATTACTCAGGTCTAGGACAGAATTCTACCACCACACACGCACTCGAAATGGGGTTTTGTTGTTGAAATGAAAAGAAGAAGCGTGAAATGAAAGTGCTCAGTAAACAGCAGCAATCAAAAAGTTGTGAAACAAAGATTGAGAGGTGTTAGAGCCTTGGAATCTACCACTAGTCTTCCTATCCAAGTTATGAATGCATAGAAATTGACTCAAGCTTCATCAACAATAGATTATCGATACAAGCCTATGGTATCTAGGTGCAGGATGCATGATTCTCCTAAGGCATGTGATTATGCATGGTATCTACACAACACGTGATCTCTAATATGCAACCTAAGCATGGTATCTACTTAGAATAAAGCATACAAGAGTCATTAAGCTCCTTGAGAATATAATAATCACACAAGTCCTAGAACATGGTATCTGTCCTAGTCAACCTATGGTTATTAATCCCTTGAATGATTCTTAGGCCATTCATGTGTTGCTTGTGAAAGGAGAGTAGAATTGGTGAATCTAAACCGCTTCCCAACCTGTGCTAGATGCATAAAATCTTAGTTAGCTACTCCAAGAAAACATACATCAAGCACATAATAAACTAGAGATTAACAACTTGGTAATGAAAGCAAGGAAATCAATTAACTATAAAATCATCCATAACATTGAATATTCATGACTAGGGCTTCATCCTAAGCCCTAACTAAATGGATTAGTTAAACATAACTATGAATACAGAAAATAAGAAGTACATAGATAGGATAAAGAGAGGAGAAGAACTAGATGATGGCAGCAAGGAATTCCCAGGACAGCTCCAAGCTCTCTTCTTCTCTCTTTGTGGTGAATCTGAATTTGTGTATGAGAGTAATGGGTGAAGTGAAATTGTGTATCTGACTCTCTATCTCGAATGAGTGAGCAGCTCTCTATTTATAGAGAGAAATTTCGTCCTCCCCTTTGGCTGGTGAAGCACACCTCTCTTAGCTGCTCCCAACTGCTCCCTTCTGCCCATGCTTGCCACTTGCTCTAGCTGCCCATACTTGCCAACTGCTCCAGCTTCCAAATACATGCTTTGGTATGGTTTCTTTATGGAAAGCTTGACTTTTGTTCATATTTCTGAGTTCCTGAGCTGATTTGACTCCCATGTATGGCTGCCCATGCTGAGCACATGGCTCTAGGGATGTAGATGTGATGGCAGCCAATCATGACATTTCTATGAACTTGGTTCAGTCTTTGACGTGCTAAGGGCTCCAGATTTATCCAATTGGGCTGAAATTTGGATATGTTGTAATAGACACCCATTGGAACAAGTTCTATCAAGGATGTCTCCTCAGCTGACCTGTGTAAGTTGCTCAAATGAGGCCTGCAAGATCACCTACGAAACTGGACTGACAAGGAGTGTGGCCCAAATTGGGTTTGTCTTTAAGCCCATATTCCTCTAATCCCAATCAGCCCTTAACAAGCCTGGATTGCATCAAATGTGATCTCTTGCTGTCTTAACCTACAAAACACACAAACATAGGTAAGAGACTCAAAAACAGAGAGAAGCTAAACAAAATTACTAAGCAAAGAAGGCATGCAAATGTGTGAAATTATGACCTTATCAGTCGAAAACTTGGTGAACATCATAATATGGTGGGAGGAGTCATTTGGTGCGTCTTAAGTGAAATCCAATGCCTAAAACTATGCAATGCACCAACCACTCCTTTTCATAACGAACTTCGTACGAACCTGAATTGTCCTATTTCATGGACTAATCGATATTGGATTGAGTCCAAAACTTGGGGACATCATAATACGGTGGGAGGAGTCATTTGGTGGGTTTTGAGTGAAATCCAATGCCGAAAACTATGCAATGCACCAACCACTCTATTTCAGAACGAACTTCGAATGAACATGAATTATCCTATGTCATGGACTAATCAATATGGGATTGAGTCCAAAACTTGGGAAACATCTTAATATGGTGGGAGGAGTCATTTGGTGCGTTTTGAGTGAAATCCAATGCCTAAAACTATGCAATGCACCAACCACTCCATTTCAGAACGAACTTTGTACGAACTTGGATTGTCCAATTTCATGGACGAATCGATATGAGATTGAGTCGAAAACTTGGGGAACATCATAATATGGTGGGAGGAGTTATTTGGTGAGTTTTGAGTGAAATCCAATGCCTAAAACAATGCAATGCACCAACCACTCCATTTCAGAATGAACTTCGTACGATCCTGAATTGTCCGATTTCATGAACTAATCGATTTGGGATTGACTCCAAAACTTGGGGAACTTCATAATCTGGTGGGAGGAGTCATTTGGTGGGTTTTGAGTGAAATCCAATGCCTAAAACTATGCAATGCACCAACCACTCCTTTTCATAACGAACTCGTACGAACCTGAATTATCCTATTTCATGGACTAATAGATATGGGATTGAGTCCAAAACTTGGGGAACATCACAATACGGTGGGAGGAGTTATTTGGTGGGTTTTGAGTGAAATCCAATGCCGAAAACTAGGCAATGCACCAAGCACTTTATTTCAGAACGAACTTCGAATAAACATGAATTGTCCTATGTCATGGACTAATCGATATGGGATTGAGTCAAAAACATGGGGAACATCATAATATGGCGGGAGGAGTCATTTGGTGGGTTTTGAGTGAAATCCAATGCCGAAAACTATGCAATGCACCAACCACTCTATTTCAGAACGAACTTCGAATGCACATGAATTGTCCTATGTCATGGACTAATCGATATGGGATTGAGTCCAAAACTTTGGGAACATCTTAATATGGTGGGAGGAGTCATTTGAAGAGTTTTGAGTGAAATCCAATGCCTAAAACAATGCAATGCACCAACCACTCCATTTCAGAACTAACCGTACGATCCTGAATTGTCCGATTTCATGGACTAATCGATTTGGGATTGAGTCCAAAACTTGGGGAACATCATAATCTGGTGGGAGGAGTCATTTGGTGGGTTTTGAGTGAAATCCAATGCCTAAAACTATGCAATGCACCAACCACTCCTTTTCATAACGAACTTCGTACGAACCTGAATTATCCTATTTCATGGACTAATCGATATGGGATTGAGTCCAAAACTTGGGGAACATCATAATACGGTGGGAGGAGTCATTTGGTGGGTTTTGAGTGAAATCCAATGCCGAAAACTAGACAATGCACCAACCACTCTATTTCAGAACGAATTTCGAATGAACATGAATTGTCCTATGTCATGGACTAATCGATATGGGATTGAGTCAAAAACATGGGGAACATCATAATATGGCGGGAGGAGTCATTTGGTGAGTTTTGAGTGAAATCCAATTCCTAAAACAATGCAATGCACCAACCACTCCATTTCAGAACGAACTTCGTACGATCCTGAATTGTCCGATGTCGTGGACTAATCGATTTGGGATTGAGTCCAAAACTTGGGGAACATGATAATATGGTCGTAGGAGTCAATTGGTGGGTTTTGAGTGAAATCCAATGGCTAAAACTATGCAATGCATCAACCACTCCTCTTCATAACGAACTTCGTACGAACCTGAATTGTCCTATTTCATGGACTAATCGATATGGGATTGAGTCCAAAACTTGGGGGACATCATAATATGGTGGGACTCATTTTGTCCGTTTTGAGTGAAATCCAATGCCTAAAACTATGCAATGCACTAACCACTCTATTTCAGAACGAACTTTGTACGAACTTGGATTGTCTGATTTCATGGACCAATCGATATGGGATTGAGTCGAAAACCTGGGGAACATCGTAATATGTTGGGGGGAGTCATTTGGTGAGTTTTAAGTGAAATCCAATGCCCAAAACAATGCAATGCACCAACCACTCCATTTCATAACGAAGTTCATACGATCTTGAATTGTCCGATTTCATGGATTAATCGATTTGGAATTGAGTCCAAAACTTGGGGTGCATCATAATATGGTGGGAGGAGTCATTTGGGAGGTTTTGAGTGGAATCCAAAGTCTAAAACTATGCAATGAACCAGCCACTCCATTTCGTAACGAACTTCGAACGAACCTGAATTGTCCGATTTCTGGGCTAATCGATATGGGATTAAGTCCAAAACTTGGGGAACATCATAATATGGGGAGGAGTCATTTGGTGCGTTTTGAGTGAAATCCAATGCGTAAAACTATACAATGCACCAACCACCCCTTTTCATAACGAACTTCGTACGAACCTGTATTGTCCTATTTCATGGACTAATCGATATGGGATTGAGTCAAAAATTTGGGGAACATCATAATATGGTGGGAGGAGTCATTTGGTGGGTTTTGATTGAAATCCAGTGTCTAAAACTATGCAATGCACCAACCACTCCATTTGAGAACGAACTTCCTACGATCCTGAATTATCGATTTCACGGACTAATCAATATGGGATGGAGTCCAAAACTTAATGAACGTCATAATATGGTGGGAGGTGTCATTTGGAGGATTTTGAGTGAAATCCAATGCCTAAAACTATGCAATGCACCAACCACTCTATTTCAGAACGAACTTGAGTGAACATGAATTTTCCTATGTCATCGACTAATCGATATCGGATTGAGTCCAAAACTTGGGGAACATCTTAATATGGTGGGGGGAGTCATTTGGTGCGTTTGGAGTGAAATCCAATGCCTGAAACTATGCAATGCACCAACCACTCCATTTTAGAACGAACTCTGTACGAACTTGGATTGTCCGATTTCATGGACAAATCGATATGAGATTGACTCAAAACCTGGGGAACATCATAATATGGTGGGAGGAGTCATTCGGTGAGTTTTGAGTGAAATCCAATGCCTAGAACAATGCAATGCACCAACCACTCCATTTCAGAACGAACTTCGTACAGTCCTGAATTATCCGATTTCATGGACTAATCAATTTGGGATTGAGTCGAAAACTTGGGGAACATCATAATATGGTGGGAGGAGTCATTTGGTAGGTTTTGAGTGAAATCCAATGCCTAAAACTATGCAATGCACCAACCACTCCTTTTCCTAACGAACTTCGTACGAACCTGAATTGTGCCTATTTCATGGACTAATCGATATGGGATTGAGTCCAAAACTTGGGGAACAACATAATATGGTGGGAGGAGTCATTTGGTGGGGTTTGAGTGAAATCCAATGCCTAAAGCTATGCAATGCACCAACCACTCCATTTGAACGAACTTCCTACGATCCTGAATTCTCCGATTGCACGGACTAATCAACATGGGATGGAGTCGAAAACTAGGGGAACATCATAATATGGTGGGAGGAGTCATTTGGTGGGTTTTGAGTGAAATCCAATGCCCAAACCAATGCAATGCACCAACCACTCTATTTCAGAACGAACTTCGAATGAACATGAATTGTCCTATGTCAAGGACTAATCGATATGGGATTGAGTCCAAAACTTGGGGAACATCGTAATATGGTGGGAGGAGTCATTTGGTTTGTTTTGAGTGAAATCCAATGCCTAAAACTATGCAATGCACCAACCACCCTATTTCAGAACGAACTTTGTACGAACTTGGATTGTCCGATTACTTGGACCAATCAACACGGGATTGATTCCAAAACTTGGGGAACATGATAATATGGTCGGAGGAGTCATTTGGTGGGTTTCGAATGAAATCCAATGGCTAAAACTATGCAATGCACCAACCTCCCCATTTCAGAACGAACTTCCTACGATCCTGAATTGTAAGATTTCACGGACTAATTGATATGGGATTGAGTCCAAAACTTGGGGAACATCATAATATGGTAGGAGGAGTCATTTGGTGGGTTTTTGACAGAAATCCAGTGCCTAAAACTATGCAATGCAACAACCACCCCATTTCGAACGAACTTTGTACGAACTTGGATTGTCCGATATCTCGGACCAATCAACACAGGATTGAGTCCAAAACTTGGGGAACATGATAATATGGTCGGAGGAGTCATTTGGTGGGTTTTGAGTGAAATCCAATGGCTAAAACGATGCAATGCACCAACCTCTCCATTTCAGAACGAACTTCCTACGATCCTGAATTGTTAGATTTCACGGACTAATCGATATGGGATTGAGTCCAAAACTTGGGGAACATAATAATATGGTGGAAGGAGTCATTTGTTGGGTTTTGAGTGAAATCGAATGTCCAAAACTATGCAATGCACCAACCGCTCTGTTTCAGAACGAACTTCAAATGAACATGAATTGTCCTATGTCATGGGCTAATCGATATGGGATTGAGTTCAAAACTTGGGGAATATCTTAAAATGGTGGGAGGAGTCATTTGGTTCGTTTTGGGTGAAATCCAATGCCTAAAACTATGCAACGCACCAACCACTCCATTTCAGAACGAACTTTGTACGAACTTGGATTGTCCGATTTCTTGGACCAATCAACATGGGATTAAGTCCAAAACTTGGGGAACATGATAATATGGTCGGAGGAGTCATTTTGTTGGTTTTGAGTGAAATCCAATGGCTAGAACTATGCAATGCATCAACCACTCCTCTTCATAACGAACTTCGTACGAACCTGAATTGTCCTATTTCATGGACTAATCGATATGGGATTCAGTCCAAAACTTGGGGGACATCATAAGGTGGTGGAAGGAGTCATTTTGTGCGTTTTGAGTGAAATCCAATGCCTAAAACTATGCAATGGACCAACCACTCCGGTTCATAACGAACTTCGTACGATCCTGAATTGTCCTATTGCATGGACTAATCGATATGGGATTGAGTCCAAAACTTGGGGAACATCATAATATAGTGGGAGGAGTCATTTGGTGCGTTTTGAGTGAAATCCAATGCCTAAAACTATGCAATGCACCAACCACTCCATTTCAGAACGAACTTTGTACGAACTTGGATTGACCGATTTCACGCACGAATCGATATGAGATTCAGTCGAAAACTTGCGGAACATCATAATATGGTGGGAGGAGTCATTTGGTGCATTTTAAGTGAAATCCAAAGCCTAAAACAATGCAATGCACCAACCACTCCATTTCAGAACGAACTTCATACGATCCTGAATTGTCCGATTTCGTGGACTAATCGATTTGGGATTGAGTCCAAAACTTGGGGAACATCATAATATGGTGGGAGGAGTGATTTGGTGCGTTTTGAGTGAAATCCAATGCCTAAAACTATTCAACGCACCAACCACTCCATTTCAGAATGAACTTTGTACGAACTTGGATTGTCCGATTTCATGAACGAATCGATATGAGACTGAGTCGAAAACTTGGGGAACATCATAATATGGTGGGAGGAGTGATTTGGTGCGTTTTGAGTGAAATCCAATGCCTAAAACAATGCAATGCACCAACCACTCCATTTGAGAACGAACGTCGTACGATCCTGAATTGTTCGATTTCATGGACTAATCAATTTGGGATTGTGTCCAAAACTTGGGGAACATCATAATATGGTGGGAGGAGTCATTTGGTGGGTTTTGAGTGAAATCCAATTCCTAAAACTATGCCATGCACCAACCACTCTATTTCAGAACGAACTTCGAATGAACCTGAATTGTCCTATTACATGGACTAATCGATATGGGATTGAGTCCAAAACTTGGGGAACATCATAATATGGTGGGAGGAGTCATTTGGTGGGTTTTGAGTGAAATCCAATGCCTAAAACAAAACAATGCACCAACCACTCCATTTCAGAACGAACTTCCTACGATCCTGAATTGTCCGATTTCACGGACTAATCAATATGGAGTCCAAAACTTGGGGGACATCATAATATGGCGGGAGGAGTTATTTGGTGGGTTTTGAGTGAAATCCAATTCCTAAAACTATGCAATGCACCAACCACTCTATTTCAGAACGAACTTCAAATGAACATGAATTGTCATATGTCATGGACTAATCGATATGGGATTGAGTCCAAAACTTGGGGAATATCTTAATATTGTGGGAGGAGTCATTTGGTTTGTTTTGAGTGAAATCCAATGCCTAAAACTATGCAATGTGCCAACCACTCCATTTCAGAACGAACTTTGTACAAACTTGGATTGTCCGATTTCTTGGACCAATCAACATGGGACTGAGTCCAAAACTTGGGGAACATGATAATATGGTCGAAGGAGTCACTTGGTGGGTTTTGAGTGAAATCCAATGGCTAAAACTATGCAATGCATCAAGCACTCCTCTTCATAACGAACTTCGTGCGAACCCGAATTGTCCTATTTCATGGACTAATCGATATGGGATTGTGTCCAAAAATTGGGGGACATCATAATATGGTGGGAGGAGTCATTTTGTGCATTTTGAGTGAAATCCAATGCCTAAAACTATGCAACGCACCAACCACTCCATTTCAGAACGAACTTTGTACAAACTTGGATTGTCCGATTTCATGGACTAATCGATATGAGATTGAATCGAAAACATGGGGAACATCAAAATATGGGGGGAGGAGTCATTCGGTGAGTTTTGAGTGAAATCAATGCCTGAAACAATGCAATGCACCAACCACTCCATTTCAGAAATACCTTCGTAAGATTCTGAATTGTCCGATTTCATGGACTAATCGATTTGGGATTAAGTCCAAAACTTGGGGAACATCATAATGTGGTGGGAGGAGTCATTTGGGGGGTTTTGAGTGAAATCCAGAGGCTAAAACTATACAATGCACCAACCACTCCATTTCATAACGAACTTCATACGAACATGAATTGTCCGATTTCATGGACTAATCGATATGGGATTGAGTCCAAAACTTGGGGAACATCATAATATGGCGGGAGGAGTCATTTGGTGAGTTTTCAGTGAAATCCAATTCCTAAAACAATGCAATGCACAAACCACTCCATTTCAGAACGAACTTCGTGCGATTACAATTGTCCATTTTCAAGGACTAATCGATTTGGCATTGAGTCCAAAACTTGGGGAACATCATAATATGGTGGGAGGAGTCATTTGGTGGGTTTTGAGTGAAATCCAATGCCTAAAACTATGCAATGCACCAACCACTCCTTTTCATAATGAACTTCGTACGATCCTGAATTGTCCGATTTCATGGACTAATCAATTTCGGATTGAGTCGAAAACATGGGGAACATGATAATATGGGGGAAGGAGTCATTTGGTGAGTTTTGAGTGAAATCCGATGCCTAAAACTATGCAATGCACCAACCACTCCTTTTCATAACGAACTTCGTACGATCCTGAATTGTCCGTTTTCATGGACTAATCGATTTGGGATGGGGTCGAAAACATGGGGAACATCATAATATGGGGGGCGGAGTCATTTGGTGAATTTTGAGTGAAATCCAATGCCTAAAACAATTGATAACTCATATATTTATACATTTATACCATCCATTTCTAGTCTATTTGTGATGTTTTTGAGTTAAACATGTTGCGTTTTACCCTATTTTGTGTTAGTATGCAGTTGCACCTACTTTAGGATCAAGTTGAAGGCAAAAGAAATCAAAACATGTCATTTTTGGAGCTGGCCACTATTCAAACGTGGAAAGAAATTTCGTGACCTGTTTTGAAGTCCAAATAAAGATCCAAAGTGAACCTAGCTTGTTTAAAGAATAAGAGTGGAATGGGAAAGTAATGGGGATTTCTAGCCTGATGTGGAGGTGCCAAATAAGGCAAAAACGTGCAAAATAAAGGCTGATTTATTAGGATCTCTTTGGAATATCTGACAGCCTCTTTTACCCCATAAAAACTTGCCTTTTAGTCACTTTCACAGACCCTATTTATTTTGGACGAATTTCACAACCCTAGACATCCTTCTTTTTGTCATTCTCCCCTTTCACACACACTTAAACCATAGCCGCCCATATATTTCCACCATCAAGACTCATTGCAGGAGGCTGTTCTTGGAGAAGTTCAACATCAGAATCAGTTCAAGGGTTTCCTCTCATGAATTTATTTTCACTCATGTTGTTTATTTTCGTTTTAGTCTTTGTGAACATGATGTGTAAATAAATTCATAGCTAGGGATTTCGATGTAGCCTTGCAACATTGATCTATGTTTCTAAGTTAAAGTATTCTGTTCATCAATCTGTTTCTTGTTTCATTCACTGAATCTATTGTTAAATTTGTTTGTCAATTTTAATGTTTGATCACCATTAGGGTTGCCTACAGATTATCTAGTCAAGGTTATTGTAAACATCATGCTTAATCTTGATAGACATGTGAATGAATGAAGAGAATGCTATGCAAACATCCTGCCGTGTGTTTTTTTGGTTCTTTAACGTTTTCTTGCATGGTAATGACTCTTAACTTGGAACCAAAGTTGAACATCCCAATTAGGTTGCATATTAGGAGAATTTGATCAAAACCACACATCATATGGCTGATCATATATATGTAAAACGAACTCTGGAAACAGGTTGGTAGTTGAATACGGTTTAATTTTATAAACATGGAATTGGTTTTGCAATGGTGAATTCGAAATCCCTGGTCTCATCCCTATTCTTCTTACATCAATATCTCATTCGCTGCTACATTCGTCTTGCATTTTAAGTTATCTTTCATTTACAACACAAACTACTCTCAATTTGTTACTTTCACTTTTAGTTAGGGTTCTTTCAAAACTAGTAATTTATAGAGGTCCAATCGGTCCCTGTGGTTCGACACCCTTACTTGTACCATTATACTAACCATATATTGGCACTTGGAAGGAACACAACAAAATTTTGGCGCCGTTGCCGGGGACTGATTTCAGTTCTCTGTGATTGCTTGTTCTCAAACCCTAATTTCGTTTTATTTTTGTTTTCAGGTAGTATATGTCAGATACACTTGCTGAAATAGGCCAAAGACTTGAACGGTTAAAGAGCAACACTTTTGAGAATTCAGTATTAGCTAGTGCCAGACTAGCCGTATAGAAGAGGACAATAGTTCTTCTAGCCCAGCGAGTGTAGATTCTTTCGATAACTCTAACTCTGAGGAGAAGAAGAGATGGCTAGCAATAACGATGACAACCGAGCTTTGGAAGATTATGCTCAACCAGTTATACCAAATTCACCTTCGTGCATCTTGCTGCCTACTGAAGCTAGAAATTATGAACTCAAATCTTCTCATTTTCACATGCTTCCTTCTTTTTATGGTTTACCTAACGAAGATCCATTATCCCATATTAAGATAAATAAATAAAATGACTCTTGCGCATTCTTCTTCTTCAAAGCTCCACCTGCTGCATTATCCACAGTTGATTGACATGTTTGGGTTAGTCCATCATAAAAAATTTGCATTTGTAAGTAAAGAGGTAACCCATGATGTGGACATTGGAGCAATAGGCCTTTGAAACGCTCCCAACATTCATTGAAAGGTTCTCCATCATCTTGTTTAAAGTTGAAGATTTGCCCTCTCAACGTAGCTGTCTTTTGAGTTGAGAAAAACTTCTCCAGAAACTTCTTAGCTACGGCATCCCAAGTGGTGAGCGAACCAGGTGCTAACGTCATTAGCCAATTCTTTGCTCTATCTTTCAATGTATAAGGAAAAACCCTCATCCTAAGATTTGCTTCACTCACTCCCTGCAAAGGTAAACCACTCACAACATTGTAGAATTCCTTAATATGGGATAATGGATCTTCGTTAGGTAAACCATAAAAAGAAGGAAGCATGTGAAAATGAGAAGATTTGAGTTCATAATTTCTAGCTTCAGTAGGCAGCAAGATGCACGAAGGTGAATTTGGTATAACTGGTTGAGCATAATCTTCCAAAGCTCGGTTGTCATCGTTATTGCCAGCCATCTCTTCTTCTCCGTCGAGTTAGAGTTATCGAAAGAATCTACACTCGCTGGGCTAGAAGAACTATTGTCCTCTTTTATACGGCTAGTCTAGGCACTAGCTGATACAGAATTCTCAAAAGTGTTGCTCTTTAACCGTTCAAGTCTTTGGCCTATTTCAGCAAGTGTATCTGACAACAATGCAATGCACCAACCACTCCATTTCAGAACTAACTTCGTACGATCCTGAATTATCCGATTTCATGAACTAATCGATACGGAATTGAGTCCAAAACTTGGGGAACATCATAATATGGTGGGAGGAGTCATTTGGTGCTTTTTGAATGAAATCCAATGCCTAAAACTATGCAATGCACTAACCACTCCATTTTAGAACGAACTTTGTACGAACTTGGATTGTCCGATTTCATGGACGAATTCATATGAGATTGAGTCGAAAACTTGGGGAACATCATAATATGGTGGGAGGAGTCATTTGGTGAGTTTTGAGTGAAATCCAATGCCTAAAAGAATGCAATGCACCAACCACTCCATTTCAGAACGAACTTCATACGATCCTGAATTGTCCAATTTCATGGACTAATCGATTTGGGATTGAGTCCAAAACTTGGGGAACATCATAATGTTGTGGGAGGAGTCATTTGGGGGGTTTTGAGTGGAATCCAAAGGCTAGAACTATGCAATGAACCAGCCACTCCATTTCATAATGAACTTCGTACGAACCTGAATTGTCCGATTTCATGGACTAATCGATATAGGATTGAGTCCAAAACTTGGGGAACATCATAATATGGTGGGAGTCATTTGGTGCGTTTTGAGTGAAATCCAAAGCCTAAAACCATGCAATGCACCAACCACTCCATTTCAAAACGAACTTTGTACGAAATTGGATTGTCCGATTTCATGGACCAATCGACACGAGATTGAGTCAAAAACAAGGGGAACATCATAATATGGCGGGAGGAGTCATTTGGTGAGTTTTGAGTGAAATCCAATGCCTAAAACAATGCAACGCACCAACCACTCCATTTGAGCGAACTTCGTGCGATCCTGAATTGTCCGATTTCATGGACTAATCGATTTGGGATTGAGTCCAAAACATGGGGAACATCATAATATGGTGGGAGGAGTCATTTGGGGGGTTTTGAGTGGAATCCATGGGCTAAAACTATGCAATGCACCAAACACTCCATTTCATAAAGAACTTCGTACGAACCTGAATTGTCCGATTTCATGGACTAATCGATATGGGATTGAGTCCAAAACATGGGGAACATCATAATGTGGAGGGAGGAGCCATTTATAGTATAGCTTATGTAAGTACGAGGTCGATCCCACGGAGAATGGTAACTTGATTCCAAGTTAAATTACTTAGAATGCTAGAAAAACATGGAACAAGGAAACTGACTAAAGGCAAGGTCGAATTCAACAATACCTCTTGGTAATTACTCAAGGTCTAGGACAGAATGCTAGCACCACACACGCACTCAAAACGGGGGGTTTTGTTGTTTGAAATGAAAAGAATAACGTAAAATGAAAGTGCTCGAAAGTAAACACTGGTAGCAATCAACAAGTTGTGAAACAAAGATTGAGAGGTGTTAGAGCCTCGGAATCTACCGCTAGTCTTCCTATCCAAGTTTTGAATGCATAGAAATTGACTCAAGTTTCATCAACAATAGATTATCACATACAAGCCTATGGTATCTGGGTGCAGGATGCATGATTCTCCTAAGGCATGTGATTATGCATGGTATCTACACAACACGTGATCTCTAATATGCAACCCAAGCATGGTATCTACTTAGAATAAAGCATACAAGAGTCATTAAGCTCCTTGAAAATATGATAATCACACAAGTCCTAGAATATGGTATCTGTCCTAGTCAACCTATGGTTATTAACCCCTTGAATGATTCTTAGGCCATTCATGTGTTGCTTGTGAAAGGAGAGTAGAATTAGTGAATCTAAACCCCTTCCCAACCTGTGCTAGATGCATAAAATCCTAGTTAGCTACTCTAAGAAAACATACATCAAGCACATAATAAATTGGAGATTAACAACTTGATAATGAAAGCAAGGAAATCAATTAACTATAAAATCATCCATAACATTGAATATTCATGACTAGGGCTTCATCCTAAGCCCTAACTAAATGGATTAGTTAAACATAACTATGAATACAGAAAATAAGAAATACATAGATAGGATAAAGAGAGGAGAAGAACTAGATGATGGCAGCAAGGAATTCCCAGGACAGCTCCAAGCTCTCTTCTCTCTTTATGGTGAATCTGAATTTGTGTATGAGAGTAATGGGTGAAGTGAAATTGTGTATCTGACTCTCTATATCCTTGAATGAGTGTGCAGCCCTCTATTTATAGAGTGCAATTTCGTCCTCCCCTTTGGCTGGTGAAGCACACCTCTCTTAGCTGCTCCCAACTGCTCTTCTCGCCCATGCTTGCCAACTGCTCCAGCTGCCAAATACATGCTTTGGTATGGTTTTTATGGAAAGCTTGACTTTTGTCCATCTTTCTGAGTTTCTGAGCTGATTTGACTCCCATGTATGGCTGCCCATGCTGAGCACATGGCTCTAGGGATGTAGATGTGATGGCAGCCAATCATGACATTTCTGTGAACTTGGTTCAGTCTTTGACGTGCTAAGGGCTCCTAGATTTATCCAATTAGGCTGAAATTTGGATATGTTATAATAGACACCCATTGGAACAACTTCTATCAAGGATGTCTCCTCATCCGACCTGTGTAAGTTGCTGAAATGAGGCCTGGAAGATGGCCTACGAAACTGGACTGACAAGGAGTGTGGCCCAAATTGGGTTTGTCTTTAAGCCCATATTCCTCTTATCCCAATCAGCCTTTAACAAGCATGGATTGCATCAAATGTGATCTCTTGCTGTCTTAACCTACAAAACACACAAACATAGGTAAGAGACTCAAAATAAAGAGAAGTTAAACAAAATTACTAAGCAAAGAAGGCATGCAAATGTGTGAAATTATGACCTTATCAAATACCCCCAAACTTAGATTTTGCTAGTCCTCAAGCAAAACAAAGGAAAAATACCATTTAGAAAACAGGAAATAAGCTGCTAGCCTTCCAAACAATATCCTCAAAGAATCACCGAAATATATGGTTCCAAAGAAACACAACAATCACAATCTAAGTTCCACACATGATTCAAGGGTAACCAAGGCTCACAATGACATCCTTAAGTGTAGTGTGTGAATGCCAAATCAGAACAACACCTGCAACTCAAATAAGTACATGCGCACACACTTAGAGCAAAATCAAAAATTCCGAACCCCATAAGCTCATTATCCAATCTTCTCTCCACATAATACCATGCAACACCAAGGATCAAAAGGACTTTACAAAGGTAGTGATGAGGTTTAGGGTAGTGGTTGAACGAAAGAAGGGATATGAGATATACAATATTTTGAGCATAATTAAAGCATAGGTTCCGCATAAGAGATTACTGAACTTTGTAACAAGCAAGGAACACATACATGAGCAGATTTTCAACATAATTTCAACACCTTCATATCTGTTTATTTGGCCTAATTTTGTCGCCATGATCTTCTCTTTTATAACACCCTAGGGCCATGACTACATTGGTCACTCTTCATTACCTCTTTTGATTAGTTACCAATACCCCCAAACTTATTTCTTTTCAACACTTGGGTTATGGCACTAATGATTCACTTTTGCTCCAAAAACCTTGCATTCTTTATAACTCTTTTTTGAAGATAACTTTAATTGCTCATAGAATAAGTAAGAATAAGAAAATAGAGGTTCATTATGGTAGGAATGGTTTACACAAAGAAAGGCTTAATGCAGGCTCAAATGGGTTGAGTAGGGATGAATACATGTAGAGGGATGGTTAGAAAAGCTCAAACGGTTCAAACATGGCCTAAATCACTTCCTAAGCATTGTATGGCAACAAAATGTCTCAAGAGATATTCAAATAAGTTCTAGAGTACGAAACCAAGATCATGAGATAAGTAGAATTGCATAACATCTCCAAGTAGCAAGAAATTGGACTAACTCAGCAAAGTGCTCAATAAGTGCAAGGATGGCATGCAAGACAAAGTTAACTCAGAACCACACAAAGTCCTTAAACAATGACTATCAATCTCTGAGAAACCATATTAGTATTAGATCCAAGTCTTATCATAGGTGTTTGGAAGGATAACAAGACAAGACACAAAATCCTGCGTTTTTAGACATTAGACACACTCAAAATTTTAAAATTTTTAAAATTTGACAATTTGAAACAACATAACTAAATCCTTCCCCCCAAACTTAAATGAAACATTGTCCTCAATGTCTAGAGTGTAAGAAAAAGCAATGCCTCATAAATGAAAGGAAAGAAGATAAGAGAAAACATAACCAAAGGTTAGAGTTCAGAAAAACTCCCCTTTGAGGCAATTAGGACGCAAGCAAGCTTCCTCGCATATTCTATCTTCTCCTCGTCACCTTGGGTTGCCTCCCAAGAAGCGCTAAGTTTTATGTCTTCAGCCGGACGTCCGAACACTGGTGAGCTTCAAGAGAGTGGTGGAGGCTCCTTGAGTGCTTGAGACTCAATATTGGCATCAAAGTTGGCATCAAAGTAAGGTTTCAACCGATGTCCGTTCACCTTGAAGGTGCTGCCATCCTTAATATTTTGAATCTCCACTGCGCCATGATCAAACACATTAGTAATAACAAAAGGGCCAATCCACCGAGAACGAAGCTTACCTGGGAAGAGCTTAAGGCGTGAATTGAATAGGAGAACCTTCTGCCCTTTTTCAAACGTCTTCCTAAGAATTTTCTTGTCATGATATTGCTTTGTTTTCTCCTTGTAAAGCTTAGCGTTCTCATACGCTTCATGTCGCAACTCCTCCAACTCATTGAGTTGAAGCCTCCTCTTCTCACCAGCAGCTTTCATATCAAAATTGAAGGCCTTGATTGCCCAATAAGCCCTGTGCTTAAGCTCCACTAGTAAGTGACAAGGTTTTCCGAAAACAAGCCTATACGGAGACATACCTATAGAAGTCTTATAAGCAGTCCTATAAGCCCACAGTGCATCATCCAAACGCATGGACCAATCCTTCCTTGTGGTGTTCATTGTCTTTTCAAGTATGTGCTTAATCTCCCTATTGCTTATCTCAACCTGCCCACTAGTTTGAGGATGATAGGGTGTTGCCACCTTATGCGTGATTCCATATTTCTTCAAGAGTGCTGCAAAAGCTTGGTTAACAAAGTGGGAGCCACCATCACTAATGGTTGCTCTAGGTGTGCCAAACCTTGCAAAAATATTTCCTTTGAGAAAACCAATCACAACCTTAGCATAATTAGTCCTAGTGGCAATGGCTTCCACCCATTTGGAAACATAATCGACAGCAACTAATATATATTCAAATCCATAAGAGGTAGGAAAAGGGCCCATGAAATCAATTCCCCAAACATCAAATATATCAATGATTAAGATATTAGTGAGAGGCATCTGATTTCTAGCATTTAAATTACCCATCCGTTGGCATCTATCACATGAAGCACAAAAAGCATAAGCATCCTTAAAAAGGGAAGGCCAAAAGAAACCTGACTATAGCACTTTGCTGGCAGTCTTCTTTGCTCCAAAATGTCCTCCACATGCATGGGAGTGACAAAACTCCGAATGCTCTTAAAATCACCTTCAGGCACACACCTTCGAATTATTTGGTCTGGGCAATGCTTGAATAGATATGGATCATCCCATCTTGCTTGCTTCCTAAGCTTGTCACGTTGGAACGTAGATAACCCTGTAGGGAGTTCATTAGTGCATAAATAATTAACAATATCAGCAAACCAAGGCAATGGATTGAGAGAATTCAAAGCACAAATGGAGAAGAGTTGCTCATCAGGGAAGCTTTCATGCAATGGCAATGAATCCTCCTCTTCATTAGATAAATGCACCAATCTACTCAAGTGATCAGCCACAACATTCTCACTTCCTTTCTTATCTTTTATCTCCAAGTCAAACTCTTGCAACAAGAGAATCCATCTAATGAGTCGTGGCTTGGCATCCTTCTTGGCTAACAAGTATTTTAATGCTGCATGATCAGTGTAAACAATAACCTTGTTAGTAATCAAATATGATCTGAACTTCTCTAAAGCAAATATGACAGCTAACAACTCCTTCTCTGTGGTGGAATAGTTGAGTTGGGCATCATTGAGGGTTCTACTAGCATAGTAGATGGCATGTGGCCTTCTTATCAACTCGCTGTCCCAAAACAGCTCCAACGGCATAATCAGAGGCGTCACATATCAATTCAAAAGGTAAGCTCCAATCTGGTGGTATAATGATTGGGGCAATTGTGAGCATCTTCTTCAAAGCATTGAAAGCATTCTCACAGTTTTGATCAAAGACAAAATCCATGTCCTTGGCAAGGAGATTGCACAAAGGCCTCGCAATCTTAGAAAATTCCTTAATGAAACGCCTATAGAAACCTGCATGGCCAAGGAAAGAACGTACTTCTTTGACAGAAGTAGGTGAGGGCATGGAGGCAATCAAATCAATCTTAGCTTTATCTACCTCGATTCCTTTACTAGAGATGACATGACCAAGAACTATGCCTTGGTTAACCATAAAATGACATTTTTCCCAATTAAGCACAAGGTTAGTCTGTTCACATCTAGCTAACACCTTGGATAAGTTATGCAAGCATTGATCAAAAGAATCACCAAAGACAGAGAAGTCATCCATGAATACCTCAATGAACCTTTCTACCATGTCGGAGAAAATGCTCATCACGCACCTTTGAAAAGTGGCTGGGGCTTTACAGAGACCAAAAGGCATCCTCCTATAAGCGAAAGTGCCAAAGGGACATGTGAAGGTCGTCTTCTCTTGATCCTCTGGGGCTATGGCGATTTGGTTGTAGCCTGAATATCCATCAAGGAAGCAATAGTGGCTATGGCCAGCCAATCTCTCAAGCATCGATCAATGAATGGAAGAGGGAAGTGATCCTTGCTTGTTGCTGTGTTGAGCTTCCTATAATCGATGCAAACTCTCCAGCCCGTGGTCACCCGTGTAGGTACAAGCTCATTTGCTTCATTCTTCACCACTGTGATACCTGACTTTTTGGGAGCAACTTGCACTGGGCTCACCCATTTACCGTCAGAAATAGGGTAAATAATACCAACATCTAAAAGCTTCATTACCTCTTTTCTTACCACCTCCTTCATGTTTGGATTGAGACGTCTTTGGGCATCCCTCTTAGGCATTGCGTTGTCTTCCAATAATATCTTGTGCATGCATAGTGTTGGACTTATGCCTTTGATATCTGCAATGCTCCACCCAATTGCGTTTTGTGCTCTTTTAGAACTCTCAAAAGCTTCTTCTCATCATTTGATTCGAGGTGTGAGGCAATGATAACAGGTAGAGTCTCATTTTCACCTAAATAAGCATATTTAAGGTGTTTTGGCAATTGCTTTAATTCCAACTCTGGTGCCTGCACAATAGAAGGTAAAACCTTATTAGTAGGTGGGGGTAATGATTCAAATTTGTTTGCATACCTATTTCCAACTTCTATGTAGCTATCCATGCTGCAAACAAGCTCAAAAAGTAAAGGAGAGATCACACCTCTAAGCTGTCCTCTTCTTCTTTCCTTATGCTTTGTGTGATGCATGCTTCAATGGGCTCCAAATAACTCATTGGCAGTGCTTCTTTCACCATAGTATCAATTGCATCAAGCTGGAAAACTTCATGCTCATCACTTGGAAACTTGGAGGCTTCAAACACTTTGAATGCTATTGTCTCATCAAACACGTTCATGGTCAATGTACCCTTCTTCACATCAATAATAGCACCGGCAGTTGCCATGAATGGCCGACCTAGAATGAGTGGTAACTGATTGTCATGAATTGGTGCTTCTTCCATTTCCAACACCAAGAAATCTGCTGGCAAAATTAGCTCTTCCACTTTCACTAAAACATCTTCTAGAATGCCCTTAGGGTACCTAATAGTTCTATCTGCCAATTGAATGCTCACAGATGTGGCTTGCAACTCACCAAGGTTAAGTTTCTCATAAACATGATATGACATAAGGTTTATAGAAGCACCAAGATCAAGCAAAGCTTTTTCAAACTTAAAATCACCAACTATACAAGGTATAGAAAATGAACCTGGATCCTTTAGCTTTGGAGGTAGCTTTCTTTGTAACACTGCACTTACCTCTTCACTCAATGCAACTTGTTCATGCTCTTTGAATCTCCTCTTGTTAGTGCATAGATCCTTCAAAAATTTTGCATACTTTGGAATCTGAGAATGGCATTGAGCAATGGGATGTTGATTTGCACCTTCTTGAATGTTTCCATTATCTCATCCAAGCCTTGATCTTTCTTTGACTTTGATAACCAGCTGGGAAAGGGTGCAATAGGCCTAAAAGCATTAGTTGAAATTGGAACTTGATTAGCATTAGATGATACCTTAGGGTTTGTGCTCTTTCCAAAAGGATTGAGGGACTGTTTGTCGGAAGTGTGGGCTGCCCATGTGGTGGTGAATGATCTCCACATTTTCTCCATCTTCTTGCTCTTCATTGATATCTCCAACCTTGTTATCAACTTGTTTACCACTTCTCAAGATGTGTACTGCTTTAGCATGCTCTTGATGCCTTGGATTCACCTCTGTTTGGCTTGGGAAAGTTTGGATGCTCTATTGCTCATGGAGGATGCAATCTGCCCAACTTGCACTTCTAGTTTGTTCAATGCATTTTGAAGATTCTGATTGGTTTGCATCTGTTGCCCCATGAACTTCTTGAACATGTCTTGCAATTCTCCCATTTGATCACCCTTTGTTCTGGCACTTGTTGGGGAGCTTGCTGGAATTGCCATTGTTGTATTTGAAATCCTGGGGGAGGTCCTTGAGATTGGTGCACATTTGAGTTATTGCTCCACTTGAAATTAGGATGATTTCTCCACCCCGGATTGTACGTGTTTGAGTAAGGATTTTATTAGGATTCCTTGCTTGAAGGGCATTTGCTTGTTCTAGCATGTGCTCTACAAAAGATTGGTCTTGAACTTCCACTTTGTTTCCTAGAGGGCCAGTCACTGCCTGTTGAAGCAAAGAACACATAACATCAAGTTTTGCAGCAATCTCATTCTTAGTACTTACCTCAGAGACCACAGCTTTCATAGGAGCTCCTCTTCCTTTATTGTGGCTCCATTGTTGAGAGTTAACACTCAAGGATTCAAAGAGAGTAAAAGCCTCATCTGCTGTCTTGTTCATCATCCTTCTCCACTTGTTGCATCTACCATCATCCTTTCGAAATCAAGCAAACCTTCATAGAAAGATTGCATTTGCATCCAACTCTCTATGTTGTGGTGTGGGCAAGAACTTATCATCTCCTTGTACCTCTCCCAACATTCATGAAAAGCTTCTACTTCCTTTCGTGTGAAACCAAGGATTTCCTTTCTAATCTTGTTAGTCTTTTGAGGAAAGAATTTCTGCAAAAACTTATTAGAAAGCTCTTCCCAAGCATGAATTGAAGCATTAGGCAAAGAGTATAACCAAGACTTAGCTTTATCTTTTAAAGCTGAATGGGAATAGCCTCATCTTAATCTGCTCATCATCAAGGTCATGAATTTTGATCGTAGCACATATTTCAAAGAATTGCTTAATATGCATGTAAGGATCCTCAGTGGTATTACCATAATAAGTTGGAAGAAGATGAATCATACCACTTTTAAGCTCAAACTCACAAGTGAGTTGAGGATAGACGATGCACGAAGGTTGATCGGTGACTTTAGGAATGGAAAACTCACGCAGGGTTTCCGAGGTTGGACAAGCAAGTGCACCACCTCCTTCAACATTATTGTTGTTGTTCGGAATCTTTGCCATCGTTCTTGAACCTTCAGATTTGGAACTTTTAGAATCAGCGCTTGAAGAACTATAATTCCTCCTCAAACTCAGTACATCAGCGGTTCTTGGTGAAAGTGGCTCAGGTGAACTTTGCTCTTGGTCGATTCGGACATGCACACACCAAGGAACTCAATTCAGTGCTTTTAATGGAGATAACAACTAAATACAAAAACTGAATACTAAAAGAAAAACCAACAAAAAGAGACAAATGAAACAACCAAAAAAAACAATCAAAGTAATCTAACTATAGCACCAACGTTACGGTTCCCCGGCAACGGCGCCAAAAACTTGTTGATTCAATTCCTAACAACTAAAATGAGTTATTAAAAACAGCAACTTTAATTCTTGCAAGTGCACGAACCATTTATAGTATAGCTTATGTAAATACGAGGTCGATCCCACGAAGAATGGTAACTTGGTTCCAAGTTAAATTACTTAGAATACTAAAAAACATAGAACAAGGAAACTGACTAACTAGCTAAAGGCAAGGTCGAATTCAACAATGCCTCTTGCTAATTACTCAAGGTCTAGGATAGAATCCTAGCACCACACACGCACTCGAAACGGGGGGTTTTGTTGTTTGAAATGAAAAGAAGAACGTAAAATGAAAGTGCTCGAAAGTAAACACTGGCAGCAATCAACAAGTTGTGAAACAAAGATTGAGAGGTGTTAGAGCCTCGGAATCTACCACTAGTCTTCCTATCCAAGTTATGACTGCATAGAAATTGACTCAAGCTTCATCAACAATAGATTATCGCATACAAGCCTATGGTATCTAGGTGCAGGATGCATGATTCTCCTAAGGCATGTGATTATGCATGGTATCTACACAACACGTGATCTCTAATATGCAACCTAAGCATGGTATCTACTTAGAATAAAGCATACAAGAGTCATTAAGCTCCTTGAAAATATGATAATCACACAAGTCCTAGAATATGGTATCTGTCCCAGTCAACCTATGGTTATTAACCCCTTGAATGATTCTTAGGCCATTCATGTGTTGCTTGTGAAAGGAGAGTAGAATTGGTGAATTAAACCCTTTCCCAACCTATGCTAGATGCATAAAATCCTAGTTAGCTACTCTAAGAAAACATACATCAAGCACATAATAAATTGGAGATTAACAACTTGATAATGAAAGCAAGGAAATCAATTAACTATAAAATCATCCATAACATTGAATATTCACGAATAGGGCTTCATCCTAATCCCTAACTAAATGGATTAGTTAAACATAACTATGAATACAGAAAATAAGAAATACATAGATAGGATAAAGAGAGGAGAAGAACTAGATGATGGCAGCAAGGAATTCCCAGGACAGCTCCAAGCTCTCTTCTCTCTTTATGGTGAATCTGAATTTGTGTATGAGAGTAATGGGTGAAGTGAAATTGTGTATCCGACTCTCTATATCCTTGAATGAGTGTGCAGCCTCTATTTATAGAGTGCAATTTCGTCCTCCCTTTTGACAGACCACCCAAATTCCACTTTGGAATCCGAACCAATTTGTGATCGACACGATGGTTGCGAACACAATTGACTTGGTTGCCTTTTGATTAAAACTTAATTCCTTAAATCTCGACTTCTACAAAATTGGCAGAGTCTCCCCGTAAATTGAAGCGTTCCCAAAATTTACACCTGTCAACAAGTACTTAAATATATACACCAACCGCCAAAGATACAAAAGTAAGTAAGTTCCAGCGATTAAAGACGTTCAGGGCAATCTCGGAGCATCTATGTTTAATTACAAAGGAGGTAACCGTTGTAGAACCAAGGAACCCTACATCAAAATGGGGAAGAGCGGGAAGCGGGAATATCCTGTGGTGGCTCTCGGATGCACATCTACAGCGCAAAACATTAAAAAGGTGAGTGGACCCCAAAAACAAAGTTTAGAAAAATAAGTAAGAATATACTAACCCCACAGTAAAAATACAATTATACAAAACTAACTCATTTTCTTTATCATACACATGCCGAAATCAATGTATTCATGCATTATATACCAAACACATTCATGGTTAACATTATTCTCGTAAAGCATTAAAATCCTTAAAACTACCACTTAGGTGTACCCCTCTATTTCACAATTCCTGGTTTGCCATCAATTCCTGATATCCGTCAATTTCCGCAGGTCTCGGTGACAGAGTCAACCCGAGCCGCAAAGCAGCGGATTCGGGGACCGTAGTCAACCGATCCGCATTCTGGCTCCGCACAGTCCGGTACCAAAGAACTCGTGGGGCAATCCAAGCATGCCGACTAAACAAAGGCAATCGATCAAATCCTGGGCAACCTGGATGTCCGTAGACATCATCATATCCAAGGCAACATCTGATATTCTGGATACCTAAGGTGGCTTAGAAAATAATAATAATAGTAATAAGCAAAGTTTGTTGAAAATCTGATAAATAATGAATTTCTGGACTCACTGCCATTTCTCTCGATGTTTAGCTAAAATTCTCTTTTTCGTGTCTCTAAAGGATATTCCACTCGGCAGATGCAAATCAAAATATTTAAAAGCATGTCTCACTTATAAAACACTATTCTTTGAATAAAACTTATTCAAGATCAAATATCGAAAGTAAATTGCATAAATTCATTTATGAAAACAAAAAGTCCACTCACGATTGGTCCGAGCTCACGGACCTTTGGAAGGTCCCTCTGGGGTCAATGGTGCCCAATGCATTCAAATACGAATAAAATATATTAATAAAACTGCTCGGTATAAATATTTAAATAAAACCACGACCTTCGCTTCTAGAAGCGTGCATCAATTAAAAGTTATTCCGATGCCCACATTACGTTCCTTTAATCTAGGACATTCGTCTCGTGAATCTGGTTTCGATCGGACGGTTAGATTCGTCACGATCACACGATCGACGATTCTAAAACCTTAACCCTAGGGTTCGCGATTCCGGAGTATCCGGGACTCCGATTCATGATCCGTCGAATCCTACACAATCCTGGCAAGGTCTAGATCAACATATCTTAAAGTGGTCACGATCCAATGGTTCAAACTATTGAACCGGATAACGCATACTATGTAAAAGTCCGCTAACACTCAAACGACGTCCGAATTGAGATCCGCGAATTTCTACACACTCGTGAGAACACTAGGATCATTCTGGAACTGAGAATTCTCCCACCAGACTGCCCACGCCGCCACGCGCCGGCGGTTTGGGTGGTGAGAAATTTCCGCGCCGGAAAAACTCCAAACCGCTTGCCCAAACTCCTAACTTAGATAAAACACCCAATTTGGAACCACTTTTGTTCTTGGACCTACCCCAAAAGTGGCCGGAAGTGGCCGGAATCTTACCCTCAAAACCGGATGAAACTTAAGTTGTAAAACGAACGCTCTACGCTTAAAATTTCTGAAATCTAACCCAACCAGCAGTTAAGTTACGAAAAATAGCTGGAAAACCATACCTCACTCGTCCAATTTGGTGGAGAATCGAGGGAGAACGTAAGCTTGGAAAATTCTGTCAAAACCGGCAACTTCCTTCGAGTTTTCTGGTGGTTTCGTTGCGGTTGGCGTCGGAGCTGAGCTGGGTTAGATAGAGGACAACGATATGAAACTTTTGCAACAAATTTCACTCAAAACGGACCTCGGATGGCGACGAAATCGTTGCTTGAAGATGAGTGTGTGCGGAGAGAGAGAGAGAACCAGAAAATCTGGTCTCTCTCACGAGGAAGAAGGAGAAATATACCGGTACTGTAGCAACACTGTAGCACCGACAATTTTAAAATTCCCATTACGCCCTTTTCGTTATAGACCTTTCCTTCTTCACAGCTCGGAAGCGTGCCACATGTCCACGAACTCGTTTTAAGTGCAACGTGCAAACAAAATTTCCAAAATCCTCTCCGGTCAAAAAGTCAACTTCTCAATTACTAAAATAGTCTAAGGGAAAAGTGTCATTTTTCCTTAATAAAGTAATAGTTAAATATTAATTAAAGTTTGGGTTATTACACCTTTGGCTGGTGAAGCACACCTCTCTTAGCTGCTCCCAATGCTCCCTTCGCCCATGCTTGCCAATTGCTCCAGCTGCCAAATACATGCTTTGGTATGGTTTTTTATGGAAAACTTGACTTTTGTCCATCTTTCTGAGTTCCTGAGCTGATTTGACTCCCATGTACGGCTGCCCATGCTGAGCACATGGCTCTAGGGATGTAGATGTGATGGCAGCCAATCATGACATTTCTGTGAACTTGGTTCAGTCTTTGACGTGCTTAGGGCTCTATATTTATCCAATTGGGCTGAAATTTGGATATGTTATAATAGACACCCATTGGAACAACTTCTATCAAGGATGTCTCCTCATCCGAATTGTGTAAGTTGCTGAAATGAGGCCTGCAAGATGACCATACGAAACTTGACTGACAAGGAGTGTGGCCCAAATTGGGTTTGTCTTTAAGCCCATATTCCTCTTATCCCAATCAGCCCTTAACAAGCATGGATTGCATCAAATGTGATCTCTTGCTGTCTTAACCTACAAAACACACAAACATAGGTAAGAGACTCAAAATAAAGAGAAGTTAAACAAAATTACTAAGCAAAGAAGGCATGCAAATGTGTGAAATTATGACCTTATCACATAACGAACTTCGTACGATCCTGAATTGTCCGATTTCATGGACTAATCAATTTGGGATTGAGTCGAAAACAAGGGGAACATCATAATATGGGGGGAGGAGTCATTTGGTGAGTTTTGAGTGAAATCCAATGCCTAAAACAATGCAATGCACCAACCACTCCATTTCAGAACGAACTTTGTACGAACTTGGATTGTCCGATTTGATGGACGAATTCATATGAGATTGAGTCGATAACATGGGGAACATCATAATATGGTGGGAGGAGTCATTTGGTGAGTTTTGAGTGAAATCCAATGCCTAAAACAATGCAATGCACCAACCACTCCATTTGAGAACGAACTTCGTACGATCCTGAATTGTCCAATTTCATGGACTAATCGATTTGGTATTGAGTCCAAAACATGGGGAACATCATAATATGGCGGGAGAAGTCATTTGGGGGGTTTTGAGTGGAATCCATGGGCTAAAACTATGCAATGCACCAACCACTCCATTTCAGAACGAACTTCGTACGAACTTCAATTGTCCGATTTCATGGACTAATCGATATGGGATTGAGTCCAAGAACTTGGGGAACATCATAATATGGCGGGAGAAGTCATTTTGGGGTTTTGAGGAATCCATGGGCTAAAACTATGCAATGCACCAAACACTCCATTTCATAACGAACTTCGTACGAACCTGAATTGTCCGATTTCATGGACTAATCGATATGGGATTGAGTCCAAAACTTGGGGAGCATCATAATAGGGAGGGAGGAGCCATTTGGTGCGTTTTGAGTGAAATCCAATGCCTAAAAATATGCAACGCACCAACGACTCCATTTCAGAACGAACTTTGTACGAACTTGGATTGTCCGATTTCATGGATGAATTCATATGAGATTGAGTCGAAAACTTGGGGAACATCATAATATGATGGGAGGAGTCATTTGGTGAGTTTTGAGTGAAATCCAATGCCTAAAACAATGCAATGCACCAACCACTGCATTTCGAACGAACTTCGTACGATCTGAATTGTCCAATTTCATGGACTAATCGATTTGGGATTGAGTCCAAAACTTGGGGAACATCATAATATGGTGGGAGGAGTGATTTGGTGAGTTTTGAGTGAAATCCAATGCCTAAAACTATGCAATGCACCAACCACTCCTTTTCATAACGAACTTCGTACGAACTGAATTGTCCGATTTCATGGACTAATCGATATGGGATTGAGTCCAAAACTTGGGGAATATCATAATGTGGTGGGAGGAGTCATTTGGGGGGTTTTGAGTGGAATCCAAAGGCTAACGCTATGCAATGCACCAACCACTCCATTTCATAACGAACTTTGTACGAACCTGAATTGTTCGATTTCATGGACTAATCGATATGGGATTGAGTCAAAACTTGGGGAACATCATAATATGGTGGGAGGAGTCATTTGGTGCGTTTTGAGTAAAATCCAATGCTTAAAACAATGCAATGCACCAACCACTCCATTTCAGAACGAACTTCGTACGGTTGAATTGTCCGATTTCATGGACTAACCGATTTGGCATTGAGTCCAAAACTTGGGGAACATCATAATATGGTGGGAGGAGTCATTTGGTGGGTTTTGAGTGAAATCCAATGCCTAAAACTATGCAATGCACCAACCACTCCTTTTCATAATGAACTTCGTACGATCCTGAATTGTCCGATTTCATGGACTAATCGATTTGGGATTGAGTCAAACACATGGGGAACATCATAATATGGGGAGGAGTCATTTGGTGAGTTTTGAGTGATATCCAATGCCTAAAACTATGCAATGCACCAACCACTCCTTTTCATAACGGACTTCGTACGATCCTGAATTGTCCGATTTCATGGAATAATCGATTTGGGATTGAGTCGAAAACATGGGGAACATCATAATATGAGGGGAGGAGTCATTTGGTGAGTTTTGAGTGATATCCAATGCCTAAAACTATGCAATGCACCAACCACTCCTTTTCATAACGGACTTCGTACGATCCTGAATTGTCCGATTTCATGGAATAATCGATTTGGGATTGAGTCGAAAACATGGGGAAGATCATAATATGAGGGGAGGAGTCATTTGGTGAGTTTTGAGTGAAATCCAATGCCTAAAACTATGCAATGCACCAACCACTCCATTTCAGAACGAACTTTGTACGAACTTGGATTGTCCGATTTGATGGACGAATTCATCTGACATTGAGTCGAAAACTTGGGGAACATCATAATATGGTGGGAGGAGTCATTTGGTGAGTTTTGAGTGAAATCCAATGCCTAAAACTATGCAATGCACCAACCACTCCTTTTCATAACGAACTTCGTACGAACCAGAATTGTCCGATTTCATGGACTAATCGATATGGGATTGAGTCCAAAACTTGGGGAATATCATAATGTGGTGGGAGGAGTCATTTGGGGGGTTTTGAGTGGAATCCAAAGGCTAAAACTATGCAATGCACCAACCACTCCATTTCATAACGAACTTTGTACGAACCTGAATTGTCCGATTTCATGGACTAATCGATATGGGATTGAGTCCAAAACTTGGGGAACATCATAATATGGTGGGAGGAGTCATTTGGTGCGTTTTGAGTGAAATCCAATGCCTAAAACAATGCAATGCACCAACCACTCCATTTCGTAACGAACTTCACGGTTCGAATTGTCCGATTTCATGGACTAACCGATTTGGCATTGAGTCCAAAACTTGGGGAACATCATAATATGGTGGGAGGAGTCATTTGGTGGGTTTTGAGTGAAATCCAATGCCTAAAACTATGCAATGCACCAACCACTCCTTTTCATAATGAACTTCGTACGATCCTGAATTGTCCGATTTCATGGACTAATCGATTTGGGATTGAGTCAAACACATGGGGAACATCATAATATGGGGAGGAGTCATTTGGTGAGTTTTGAGTGATATCCAATGCCTAAAACTATGCAATGCACCAACCACTCCTTTTCATAACGGACTTCGTACGATCCTGAATTGTCCGATTTCATGGAATAATCGATTTGGGATTGAGTCGAAAACATGGGGAACATCATAATATGAGGGGAGGAGTCATTTGGTGAGTTTTGAGTGAAATCCAATGCCTAAAACAATGCAATGCACCAACCACTCCATTTCAGAACGAACTTGTATGCGAACTTGGATTGTCCGATTTGATGGACGAATTCATCGACATTGAGTCGAAAACTTGGGGAACATCATAATATGGTGGGAGGAGTCATTTGGTGAGTTTTGAGTGAAATCCAATGCCTAAAACTATGCAATGCACCAACCACTCCTTTTCATAACGAACTTCGTACGATCCTGAATTGTCCGATTTCATGGACTAATCGATTTGGGATTGAGTCGAAAACATGGGGAACATCATAATATGGGGGGAGGAGTGATTTGGTGAGTTTTAAGTGAAATCCAATGCCTAAAACTATGCGATGCACCAACCACTCCTTTTCATAACGAACTTCGTACGATCCTGAATTGTCCGATTTCATGGACTAACCGATTTTGGCATTGCGTCCAAAACTTGGGGAACATCATAATATGGTGGGAGGAGTCATTTTGTGGGTTTTGAGTGAAATTCAATGCCTAAAACTATGCAATGCACCAACCACTCCTTTTCATAATGAACTTCGTACGATCCTGAATTGTCCGATTTCATGGACTAATCGATTTGGGATTGAGTCGAGAACATGGGGAACATCACAATATGGTAGGAGGAGTCATTTGGTGAGTTTTGAGTGAAATCCAATGCCTAAAACAATGCAATGCACCAACCACTCCATTTCGGAACGAATTTTGTACGAGCCTGAATTGTCCAATTTCATGGACTAATCAATTTGGGATTGAGTCCAAAACTTGGGGAACATCGTAATGTTGTGGGAGGAGTCATTTGGGGGGTTTTGAGTAGAATCCAAATTCTAAAACTATGCAATGAACCGGCCGCTCCATTTCATAACGAACTTCGTACGAACCTGAATTGTCCGATTTCATGAACTAATCGATATAGGATTGAGTCCAAAACTTGGGGAACATCATAATATGGTGGGAGGAGTCATTTGGTGAGTTTTGAGTGAAATACAACGCCTAACACTATGCGATGCACCAACCGCTCCTTTTCATAACGAACTTCGTACGATCCTGAATTGTCGATTTCATGGACTAACTGATTTGGCATTGCGTCCAAAACTTGGGGAACATCATAATGTGGTGGGAGGAGTCATTTGGTGGGTTTTGAGTGAAATTCAATGCCTAAAACTATGCAATGCACCAACCACTCCATTTCAGAACGAATTTTGTACGAGCCTGAATTGTCCAATTTCATGGACTAATCAATTTGGGATTGAGTCCAAAACTTGGGGAACATCATAATGTTGTGGGAGTAGTCATTTGGGGGTTTTGAGTGAAATCCAAAGCCTAAAACTATGCAATGAACCAACCACTGCATTTCAAAACGAACTTTGTACGAAAATGGATTGTCCGATTTCATGGACCAATCGATATGAGATTATGTCGAAAACAAGGGGAACATCATAATGTTGCGGGAGGAGTGATTTGGTGAGTTTTGATTGAAATCCAATGCCTAAAACAATGCAATGCACCAACCACTCCATTTCAGAATGAACTTCATACGAACCTGAATTGTCCGATTTCATGCACTAATCAATATGGGATTGAGTCAAAAACTTGGGGAACATCATAATATGGTGGGAGGAGTCATTTGGTACGTTTTGAGTGAAATCCAATGCCTAAAACGATGCAATGCACCAACCACTCAATTTCAGAACGAACTTCGTATGATTCTGAATTGTCCGATTTCATGAACTAATCGATTTGGGTTGATTCGAAAACATGGGGAACATCATAATATGGGGAGGAGTCATTTGGTGAGTTTTGAATGAAATCCAATGCCTAAAACAATGCAACGCACCAACCACTCGATTTTGAACGAACTTTGTACGATCCTGAATTTTCCGATTTCATGGACTAATCGATTTGGGATTGAGTCGAAAACATGGGGAACATCATAATATGAGGGGAGGAGTCATTTGGTGAGTTTTGAGTGAAATTCAATGCCTAAAACAATGCAATGCACCAATCACTCCATTTCAGAACGAACTTTGTACGAACTTGGATTGTCCGATTTGATGGACGAATTCATATGACATTGAGTCGAAAACTTGGGGAACATCATAATATGGTGGGAGGCGTCATTTGGTGAGTTTTGAGTGAAATCCAATGCCTAAAACTATGCAATGCACCAACCACTCCTTTTCATAACGAACTTCGTACGATCCTGAATTGTCCGATTTCATGGACTAATCGATTTGGGATTGAGTCGAAAACATGGGGAACATCGTAATATGGGGAGGAGTCATTTGGTGAGTTTTGAGTGAAATCCAATGCCTAAAACTATGCAATGCACCAACCACTCCTTTTCATAACGAACTTCGTATGATCCTGAATTGTCCGATTTCATGGACTAACCGATTTGGCATTACGTCCAAAACTTGGGGAACATCATAATATGGTGGGAGGAGTCATTTGGTGGGTTTTGAGTGAAATTCAATGCCTAAATCTATGCAATGCACCAACCACTCCTTTTCGTAATGAACTTCGTACGATCCTGAATTGTCCGATTTCATGGACTAATCGATTTGGGATTGAGTCAAAACATGGGGAACATCATAATATGGTGGGGGGAGTCATTCGGTGAGTTTTGAGTGAAATCCAATGCCTAAAACAATGCAATGCACCAACTACTCCATTTCAGAACGACTTTTGTACGAGCCTGACTTGTCCAATTTCATGGACTAATCAATTTAGGATTAAGTCCAAAACTTGGGGAACATCATAATGTTGTGGGGGAGTCATTTGGGGGGTTTTGAGTGGCATCCAAAGTCTAAAACTATGCAATGAACCAGCCGCTTCATTTCATAACGAACTTCGTACGGACCTGAATTGTCCGATTTTATGAACTAATCGATATAAGATTGAGTCCAAAACTTGGGGAACATCATAATATGGTGGGAGGAGTCATTTCGTGCGTTTTGAGTGAAATCCAAAGCCTAAAACTATGCAATGCACCAACCACTCCATTTCAAAACGAACTTTGTACGAAATTGGATTGTCCGATTTCATGGACCAATCGATATGAGATTAAGTCGAAAACAAGGGGAACATCATAATATGGCGGGAGGAGTGATTTGGTGAGTTTTGATTGAAATCCAATGCCTAAAACAATGCAATGCACCAACCAATCCATTTCAGAACGAACTTTGTACGAACTTGGATTGTCCGATTTCATGGACTAATTCATATGAGATTGAGTCGAAAACTTGGGGAACATCATAATATGGCGGGAGGAGTGATATGGTGAGTTTTGATTGAAATCCAATGCCTAAAACAATGCAACGCACCAACCACTCCATTTCAGAACGAACTTCGTACGATCCTGAATTGTCCAATTTCATGGACTAATCAATTTGGGATTGAGTCCAAAACTTGGGGAACATCATAATGTTGTGGGAGGAGTCATTTGGGGGGTTTTGAGTGAAATACAAAGCCCAAAACTATGCAATGCACCAACCACTCCATTTCAAAACAAACTTTGTACGAAATTGGATTGTCCGATTTCATGGACCAATCGATATGAGATTAAGTCGAAAACAAGGGGAACATCATAATATGGCGGGAGGAGTCATTTGGTGAGTTTTGATTGAAATCCAATGCAATGCAGCAACCACTCCATTTCAGAACGAACTTCGTACGATCCGAATTGTCCGATTTCATGGACTAACCGATTTGGCATTGCGTCCAAAACTTGGGGAACATCATAATATGGTGGGAGGAGTCATTTCGGGGGTTTTGAGTGGAATCCAAAGTCTAAAACTATGCAATGAACCAGCCGCTCCATTTCATAACGAACTTCGTATGAACCTGAATTGTCCGATTTCATGAACTAATCGATATAGGATTGAGTCCAAAACTTGGGGAACATCATAATATGGTGGGAGGAGTCATTTGGTGCGTTTTGAGTGAAATCCAAAGCCTAAAACTATGCAATGCACCAACCACTCCATTTCAAAACGAACTTTGTACGAAATTGGATTGTCCGATTTCATGGACCAATCGATATGAAATTAAGTCGAAAACGAGGGGAACATCATAATATGGCGGGAGGAGTGATTTGTTGAGTTTTGATTGAAATCTAATGCCTAAAACAATGCAATCCACCAACCACTCCATTTCAGAATGAACTTCGTACGAACCTGAATTGTCCGATTTCATGGACTAATCGATTTGGGATTGAGTCGAAAACATGGGCAACATTATAATATGGGGGGAGGAGTCATTTGGTGAGTTTTGAGTGAAATCCAATGCCTAAAACTATGCAATGCACCAACCACTCCTTTTCATAACGAACTTCGTACGATCCTGAATTGTCCGATTTCATGAACTAATCTATTTGGGATTGAGTCGAAAACATGGGGAACATCATAATATGGGGGGATGAGTCATTTGGTGAGTTTTGAGTGAAATCCAATGCCTAAAACTATGCAATGCACCAACCACTCCTTTTCATAACGAACTTCGTATGATCCTGAATTGTCCGATTTCATGGAATAATCGATTTGGGATTGAGTCGAAAACATGGGGAACATCATAATATGGGGGGAGGAGTCATTTGATGAGTTTTGAGTGAAATCCAATGCCTAAAACTATGCAATGCACCAACCACTCCTTTTCATAACGAATTTCGTACGGTCCTAAATTGTCCGATTTTGGACTAACCGATTGGCATTGCGTCCAAAACTTGGGGAACATCATAATATGGTGGGAGGAGTCATTTGGTGGGTTTTGAGTGAAATTCAATGCCTAAAACTATGCAATGCACCAACCACTCTTTTTCATAATGAACTTCGTACGATCCTGAATTGTCCGATTTCATGGACTAATCAATTTGGGATTGAGTCGAAAACATGGGGAACATCATAATATGGTGGGAGGAGTCATTTGGTGAGTTTTGAGTGAAATCCAATGCCTAAAACAATGCAATGCACCAACCACTTCATTTCAGAAAGAATTTTGTGCGAGCCTGACTTGTCCTATTTCATGGACTAATCAATTTGGGATTAAGTCCAAAACTTGGGGAACATCATAATGTTGTGGGAGGAGTCATTTGGGGGGTTTTGAGAGGAATCCAAAGTCTAAAACTATGCAATGAACCAGCCGCTTCATTTCATAACGAACTTCGTACGAACCTGAATTGTCCGATTTTATGAACTAATCGATATAGGATTGAGTCCAAAACTTGGCGAACATCATAATATGGTGGGAGGAGTCATTTGGTGCGTTTTGAGTGAAATCCAATGCCCAAAACTATGCAATGCACCAACCACTCCATTTCAAAACGAACTTTGTACGAAATTGAATTGTCCGATTTCATGGACCAATCGATATGAGATTAAGTCGAAAACAAGGGGAACATCATAATATGGCGGGAGGAGTCATTTGGTGAGTTTTGATTGAAATCCAATGCAATGCAGCAACCACTCCATTTCGACGAACTTCGTACGATCCGGAATTGTCCGATTTCATGGACTAACCGATTTGGCATTGCGTCCAAAACTTGGGGAACATCATAATATGGTGGGAGGAGTCATTTCGGGGGTTTTGAGTGGAATCCAAAGTCTAAAACTATGCAATGAACCAGCCGCTCCATTTCATAACGAACTTCGTATGAACCTGAATTGTCCGATTTCATGAACTAATCGATATAGGATTGAGTCCAAAACTTGGGGAACATCATAATATGGTGGGAGGAGTCATTTGGTGCGTTTTGAGTGAAATCCAAAGCCTAAAACTATGCAATGCACCAACCACTCCATTTCAAAACGAACTTTGTACGAAATTGGATTGTCCGATTTCATGGACCAATCGATATGAAATTAAGTCGAAAACGAGGGGAACATCATAATATGGCGGGAGGAGTGATTTGTTGAGTTTTGATTGAAATCTAATGCCTAAAACAATGCAATCCACCAACCACTCCATTTCAGAATGAACTTCGTACGAACCTGAATTGTCCGATTTCATGGACTAATCGATTTGGGATTGAGTCGAAAACATGGGCAACATCATAATATGGGGGGAGGAGTCATTTGGTGAGTTTTGAGTGAAATCCAATGCCTAAAACTATGCAATGCACCAACCACTCCTTTTCATAACGAACTTCGTACGATCCTGAATTGTCCGATTTCATGAACTAATCTATTTGGGATTGAGTCGAAAACATGGGGAACATCATAATATGGGGGGATGAGTCATTTGGTGAGTTTTGAGTGAAATCCAATGCCTAAAACTATGCAATGCACCAACCACTCCTTTTCATAACGAACTTCGTACGATCCTGAATTGTCCGATTTCATGGAATAATCGATTTGGGATTGAGTCGAAAACATGGGGAACATCATAATATGGGGGGAGGAGTCATTTGATGAGTTTTGAGTGAAATCCAATGCCTAAAACTATGCAATGCACCAACCACTCCTTTTCATAACGAATTTCGTACGGTCCTAAATTGTCCGATTTCGTGGACTAACCGATATGGCATTGCGTCCAAAACTTGGGGAACATCATAATATGGTGGGAGGAGTCATTTGGTGGGTTTTGAGTGAAATTCAATGCCTAAAACTATGCAATGCACCAACCACTCTTTTTCATAATGAACTTCGTACGATCCTGAATTGTCCGATTTCATGGACTAATCAATTTGGGATTGAGTCGAAAACATGGGGAACATCATAATATGGTGGGAGGAGTCATTTGGTGAGTTTTGAGTGAAATCCAATGCCTAAAACAATGCAATGCACCAACCACTTCATTTCAGAAAGAATTTTGTGCGAGCCTGACTTGTCCTATTTCATGGACTAATCAATTTGGGATTAAGTCCAAAACTTGGGGAACATCATAATGTTGTGGGAGGAGTCATTTGGGGGGTTTTGAGAGGAATCCAAAGTCTAAAACTATGCAATGAACCATACTTCATTTCATAACGAACTTCGTACGAACCTGAATTGTCCGATTTTATGAACTAATCGATATAGGATTGAGTCCAAAACTTGGCGAACATCATAATATGGTGGGAGGAGTCATTTGGTGCGTTTTGAGTGAAATCCAATGCCCAAAACTATGCAATGCACCAACCACTCCATTTCAAAACGAACTTTGTACGAAATTGAATTGTCCGATTTCATGGACCAATCGATATGAGATTAAGTCGAAAACAAGGGGAACATCATAATATGGCGGGAGGAGTCATTTGGTGAGTTTTGATTGAAATCCAATGCCTAAAACAATGCAATGCACCAACCACTCCATTTCAGAATGAACTTCGTAGGAACCTGAATTGTCATATTTCATGGACTAATCGATATGGGATTGAGTCAAAAACTTGGGGAACATCATAATATGGTGGGAGGAGTCATTTGGTGCGTTTTGAGTGAAATCCAATGCCTAAAACGATGCAATGCACCAACCACTCAATTTGACGAACTTCGTACGATTCTGAATTTTCCGATTTCATGGACTAACCGATTTGGCATTGAGTCCAAAACTTGGGGAACATCATAATGTTGTGGGAGGAGTCATTTGGTGGGTTTTGAATGAAATTCAATGCCTAAAACTAGGCAATGCACCATCCACTCCTTTTCATAATGAACTTCGTACGATCCTGAATTGTCCGATTTCATGGACTAATCGATTTAGGATTCAGTCGAAAACATGGGGAACATCATAATATGGGGGGAGGAGTCATTTGGTGAGTTTTGAGTGAAATCCAACGCCTCAAACTATGCAATGCACCAACCATTCCTTTTCATAATGAACTTCGTACGATCCTAAATTGTCCGATTTCATGAACTAACTGGATTTGGGATTGAGTCGAAAACATGGGGAACATCATAATATGGGGGGAAGAGTCATTTGGTGAGTTTTGAGTGAAATCCAATGCCTAAAACAATGCAACGCACCAACCACTCCATTTCAGAACGAACTTTGTACGAACTTGGATTGTCCGATTTCATGGACGAATTCATATGAGATTGAGTCGAAAACTTGGGGAACAACATAATATGGTGGGAGGAGTCATTTGGTGAGTTTTGCGTGAAATCCAATGCCTAAAACAATGCAATGCACCAACCACTCCATTTCAGAACGAACTTCGTACGATCCTGAATTGTCCGATTTCATGGACTAACCGATTTGGCATTGCGTCCAAAACTTGGGGAACATCATAATATGGTGGGAGGAGTCATTTGGTGGGTTTTGAGTGAAATTCAATGCCTAAAACTATGCAATGCACCAACCACTCCTTTTCATAATGAACTTCGTACGATCCTGAATTGTCCGATTTCATGGACTAATCGATTTGGGATTGAGTCGAAAACATGGGGAACATCATAATATGGTAGGAGGAGTCATTTGGTGAGTTTTGAGTGAAATCCAATGCCTAAAACAATGCAATGCACCAACCACTCCATTTCAGAACGAATTTTGTACGAGCCTGAATTGTCCAATTTCATGGACTAATCAATTTGGGATTGAGTCCAAAACTTGGGGAACATCATAATGTTGAGGGAGGAGTCATTTGGGGGGTTTTGAGTGGAATCCAAAGTCTAAAACTATGCAATGAACCAGCCGCTCCATTTCATAACGAACTTCGTACGAACCTGAATTGTCCGATTTCATGAACTAATCGATATAGGATTGAGTCCAAAACTTGGGGAACATCATAATATGGTGGGAGGTCGTACCCACGAGGACTGAGAAGTTAAAATTAGTTATGTACTTAGATTACCAAATTCAAGAAAGTAGGAGGTTAAGTCTAAAATAGAATTTAAACCAAGAGTGATTGTAATTGTTGAACAAATGAGGCAAAACAAAATTTCAAACAAAAGCAAAGTGAGCAAATGTAACAAAGAGTGTTTTTGTGGGCTGGAAAACAGATTGGGAGACTAGGGCATTCGATTCACCATAACAATTCAATTCTAGGTTATAAGGAGTCAAGTGACAAGTCTAATTCGGATTCAAAGATTGATTCTAGCTAAAGTGTGATTAGGCCATGGTGTCTGGTCCTAACCTTGTGTTCCTAATTCCCTAACTTGATCATTTGTTGTCTAACCTAAATTAAGCATTAGGAACTCATTAAGCATAGAAGAACAATTTAAACAACCAAGCATGTATCTAATCCCTGTTGTCGAATGTCCATACATACTTTTCTTATTGATAGTTCAATTCGAATCAAAGCATGGTGTCTACTCTTGATTCAAACCAAGATAGCTAATATACAAGTTCTAATGGTGATCAATCATCCAAACAAGCATATTAACTGATAAGCATAATGAATAAGAACATGAATCATGAATCAAACTTGAAACTCAAAACTTCAACTTATAAACCCAGAATATTCATGTTAGGTTACATCGAAGTCCTAGTTATGAATTTAGCTACTCATAATGGAAATGAAACTTAAACAGAAATGAGAAAACATAATGAATGTAATAAGAGTGGAAAAACCCATTTCTGAAGTTACTTGTGGTGTCCAAGGCTTCTCCAAGTGCTTCTCCACACCTAATGCTTTGCTCCAAGAGCTTTCTCACATCTAGAGTATGGCAACTAAAGAGGTGATTTGGGATGAGTTTGGGTGAGTGGTGATGGCGGAGAAAGAGGAAATTTGTAGGGAAATGGAAGGAAGGCTTGTTGAGCTGTTTGGAGATTTGGGACCAATGGAGTGTTTGGGAAGGATGGGAGTGTTAGAGGAGGCTGAAGTGAATTTTAGGCTGAATGGAGTGACATCTCTTTGAATGAGTGTGCATCACTCTATTTATAGAGTGCAAATTCATGCTCCCCATTGGCTGGTGGCTTACAACCATTCCTAATATTCCCATTTATCAAGAGCTGCCCATTAGGTTCCCATCTTCTTGATTTGATGTGTAGCCCATGCCTCTAGGAATGTCATTTGCCCATGCCTTCGAGTTTCCATCTTGCTGATTTGATGTGTAGCCCATGCCTCTAGGAATGTCAGCTGCCCATGCCTTCGAGTTTCCATGCGATTTGATGTGTAGCCCATGCCTCTAGGAATATCTGCCCATGCCTTCGAGTTTCCATCTTGTCTTGTCAATTTTGACATGACTCAACATTTGGTTGTTGCATTCTGACATGGAATGCATTTTGATGGGCTCACGGATTGAGGTTGACTTAATCAATTGATCTATTTGAGTAGTCCATCTTGCGATTCAGACTCTCATCTTTCCAGCACATATTATATGGGCCAATCAAAGTGGGAGAAAGGCGTTAAGGCGAAATGAGTTGCCAACCACTGCTTCGTTTTTGCACCATTTGCATCTTTTCTTATCCAAAGGCACCATTGCTACCTAAGGCTCAATGAACTGAATGATAAACAGAAAAGGGATTAAAAGCACACGTTTGACTCAATAACATAACCAAATCATAAGTTAGAAGGGTACAAAATGATATGCAATTGTGAACTGATCAAATACCCCAGACCTAGATTTTGCTAGTCCCCGAGCAAAACAAAAGAAGACAAAGTTAAAAACAAAACAAGAAGTTTAACTAAACCACTTCTGCGGGTAACTCGTTTGCATTGAGCATATGCAACAAGCCTTAATGAATGTAATAAGAGTGGAAAAACCATTTCTGAAGTTACTTGTGGTGTCCAAGGCTTCTCAAGTGCTTCACACCTAATCTTTGCTCCAAGAGCTTTCTCACATCTAGAGTATGGCAACTAAAGAGGTGATTTGGGATGAGTTTGGGTGAGTGGTGATGCAGAGAAAGAGGAAATTTGTAGGAAATGGAAGGAAGGCTTGTTGGGTGTTTTGGTGATTTGGGAATTGAATAGAGTGTTTGGGGAAGGATGGGAGTGTTAGAGGAGGGCTGAAGTGAATTTTAGGTGAATGGAGTGACATCTCTTTGAATGAGTGTGCATCACTCTATTTATAGAGTGCAAATTCGTGCTCCCCATTATGGTGAAGCACAATCATTCCTAATATTCCCATTTGTCCGCAAAGCCCCATTAGGTTCCCATGTCACTGATTTGATGTGTAGCCCATGCCACTAGGAATGTCACTGCCCATGCCTTCTGAGTTTCCATGTCTGCTGATTTGATGTGTAGCCCATGCCTCTAGGAATGTCAGCTGCCCATGCCTTCGAGTTTCCATGTCTTGTTTGCGACAGACTCAACATCTAGTATTGCATTCTGAGCATGGAGTGCATTTTGATGGGCTCACGGATTGGGGTTGACTTAATCAATTTATCTATTTGAGTAGTCCATCTTGCCGTTCAGACTCTCATCTTTCCAGGCACATATTATATGGGCCAATCAAAGTTGGGAGAAAGACGTTAAGGCGAAATGAGTTGCCAACCCATGCTCGTTTTTGCACCATTTGCATCTTTTCTTATCCAAAGGCACCATTGTTACCTAAGGCTCAATGAACTGAATGATAAGCGAAAAGGGATTAAAAGCACACGTTTGACTCAATAACATAACCAAATCATAAGTTAGAAGGGTACAAAATGATATGCAATTGTGAACTAATCAGTCGAAAACATGGGGAACATCATAATATGGTGGGAGGAGTCATTTGGTGAGTTTTGAGTGAAATCCAATGCCTAAAACAATGCAATGCACCAACCACTCCATTTGAGCAATTTTGTGCAGGCACGACTTTCCAATTTCATGGACTAATCAATTTGGGATTAAGTCCAAAACTTGGGGAACATCATAATGTTGTGGGAGGAGTCATTTGGTGCGTTTTGAGTGAAATCCAAAGCCTAAAACTATGCAATGCACCAACCACTCCATTTCAAAACGAACTTTGTACGAAATTGGATTGTCCGATTTCATGGATCAATCGATATGAGATTAAGTCGAAAACAAGGGGAACATCATAATATGGCGGGAGGAGTGATTTTGTGAGTTTTGATTGAAATCCAATGCCTAAAACAATGCAATGCACCAACCACTCCATTTCAGAATGAACTTCGTACGAACCTGAATTGTCCGATTTCATGGACTAATCGATATGGGATTGAGTCAAAAACTTGGGGAACATCATAATATGGTGGGAGGAGTCATTTGGTGCGTTTTGAGTGAAATCCAATGCCTAAAACGATGCAATGCACCAACCACTCAATTTCGAACGAACCGTACGATTCTGAATTGTCCGATTTCATGGACTAACCGATTTGGCATTGAGTCCAAAACTTGGGGAACATCATAATGTTGTGGGTGGAGTCATTTGGTGGGTTTTGAATGAAATTCAATGCCTAAAACTATGCAATGCACCATCCACTCCTTTTCATAATGAACTTCGTACGATCCTGAATTGTCCGATTTCATGGACTAATCGATTTGGGATTCAGTCGAAAACATGGGGAACATCATAATATGGGGGGAGGAGTCATTTGGTGAGTTTTGAGTGAAATCCAACGCCTAAAACTATGCAATGCACCAACCACTCCTTTTCATAACGAACTTCGTACGATCCAAAATTGTCCGATTTTATGAACTAATCGATTTGGGATTGAGTCGAAAACATGGGGAACATCATAATATGGGGGGAAGAGTCATTTGGTGAGTTTTGAGTGAAATCCAATGCCTAAAACAATGCAACGCACCAACCACTCCATTTAAGAACGAACTTTGTACGAACTTGGATTGTCCGATTTCATGGACGAATTCATATGAGATTGAGTCGAAAACTTGGGGAACATCATAATTGTTGTGTTCCTTCCAAGTGCCAATATATGGTTAGTATAATGGTACAAGTAAGGGTGTCGAACCACAGGGACCGATTGGACCTCTATAAATTACTAGTTTTGAAAGAACCCTAACTAAAAGTGAAAGTAACAAATTGAGAGTAGTTTGTGTTGTAAATGAAAGATAACTTAAAATGCAAGACTAATGTAGCGAATGAGATATTGATGTAAGAAGAATAGGGATGAGACCAGGATTTCGAATTCACCATTGCAAAACCAATTCCATGTTTATAAAATTAAAGTATTCAACTACCAACCTGTTTCCGAGTTCGTTTGCATATATATGATCAGCCATATGATGTGTGGTTTGATCAAATTCTCTAATATGCAACCTAATTGGGATGTTCAACTTTGGTTCCAAGTTAAGAGTCATTACATATGCAAGAAAACGTTAAAGAACCGAAAAAACACATGGCAGGATGTTTGCATAGCATTCTCTTCATTCATTCACATGTCTAAGATTAAGCATGATGTTTACAATAACCTTGACTAGATAATTTGTAGGCAACCTTAATGGTGATCGGACATTAAATTTGACAAACAAATTTAACAATAGATTCAGTGAGTGAAACAAAGAAAGATTGATGAATCAATACTTTAACTTAGAAACATGGATCAATGTTGCAAGGCTACATCAAATCCTAGCTATGAATTTAGTTACACATCATGTTCACAAAGATTAAACGAAAATAAACAACATGAGTGAAAATAAATTCATGAGAGGAAACCCTTGAACCAATCTGATGTTGAACTTCTCTAAGAACCTCCTGATGAGTCTTGATGGTGAAATATAGCAGGGGCTAGGGTTTTAGTGTGTGTGAAAGGAGAATAACAAAAAGAAGGATGTCAGGGTTGTGAAATTCGTCCAAAATAAATAGGGTCAGAAAGTGGCTAAAAGGCAAGCTTTATGGGGTAAAAGAGGTCACGGATATTCCAAGAGATCTAATAAATCAGCCTTTATTTTGTTTTTGCCTTATTTGGCACCCAAATGCTAGAAATCCATTACTTTCCCATTCCGCTCTTAGTCTTTAAACAAGCAGTTCACTTTGGATCTTTATTTGGACTTCAAAAGCAGTCACGAAATTTCTTTCCACGTTTGAATTGTGGCCAACTCCAAAATGACATGTTTTGATTTCTTTTGCCTTCAACTTGATCCTAAAGTAGGTGCAACTGCATACTAACACAAAATAGGGTAAACGCAACATGTTTAACTCAAAAACATCACAAATAGACTAGAAATGGATGGTATAAATGTATAAATATATGAGTTATCAATAATATGGTGGGAGGAGTCATTTGGTGAGTTTTACGTGAAATCTAATGCCTAAAACAATGCAATGCACCAACCACTCCATTTGAGAACGAACTTCGTACGATCCTGAATTGTCCAATTTCATGGACTAATCAATTTGGGATTGAGTCCAAAACTTGGGGAACATCATAATGTTGTGGGAGGAGTCATTTGGGGGGTTTTGAGTGAAATCCAAAGCCTAAAACTATGCAATGCACCAACCACTCCATTTCAAAACGAACTTTGTACGAAATTGGATTGTCCGATTTCATGGACCAATCGATATGAGATTAAGTCGAAAACAAGGGGAACATCATAATATGGTGGGAGGAGTCATTTGGTGAGTTTTGATTGAAATCCAATGCCTAAAACAATGCAATGCCCAACCACTCCATTTCAGAACGAACTTCGTACGATCCTGAATTGTCCGATTTCATGGACTAACCGATTTGGCATTGCGTCCAAAACTTGGGGAACATCATAATATGGTGGGAGGAGTCATTTGGTGGGTTTTGAGTGAAATTCAATGCCTAAAACTATGCAATGCACCAACCACTCCTTTTCATAATGAATTTCGTACGATCCTGAATTGTCCGATTTCATGGACTAATCAATTTGGGATTGAGTCGAAAACATGGGGAACATCATAATATGGTGGGAGGAGTCATTTGGTGAGTTTTGAGTGAAATCCAATGCCTAAAACAATGCAATGCACCAACCACTCCATTTCAGAACGAATTTTGTACGAGCCTGAATTGTCCAATTTCATGGACTAATCAATTTGGGATTGAGTCCAAAACTTGGGGAACATCATAATGTTGTGGGAGGAGTCATTTGGGGGGTTTTGAGTGGAATCAAAGTCTAAAACTGCAATGAACCAGCCCCATTTCATACGAACTTCGTACGAACCTGAATTGTCCGATTTCATGAACTAATCGATATTGGATTGAGTCCAAAACTTGGGGAACATGATAATATGGTGGGAGGAGTCATTTGGTGCGTTTTGAGTGAAATCCAAAGCCTAAAACTATGCAATGCACCAACCATTCCATTTCAAAACGAACTTTGTACAAAATTGGATTGTCCGATTTCATGGACCAATCGATATGAAATTAAGTCGAAAACGAGGGGAACATCATAATATGGCGGGAGGAGTGATTTGGTGAGTTTTGATTGAAATCAATGCCTAAAACAATGCAATGCACCAACCACTCCATTTCAGAATGAACTTGTACGAACCTGAATTGTCCGATTTCATGGACTAATCGATATGGGATTGAGTCAAAACTTGGGGAACATCATAATATGGTGGGAGGAGTCATTTGGTGCGTTTTGAGTGAAATCCAATGCCTAAAACGATGCAATGCACCAACCACTCAATTTGAACGAACTTGTACGATTCTAATTGTCCGATTTCATGGACTAACGATTTGGCATTTAGTCAAAACTTGGGAACATCATAATGTTGTGGGAGGAGTCATTTGGTGGGTTTTGAATGAAATTCAATGCAAAAAACTATGCAATGCACCATCCAATCCTTTTCGTAATGAACTTCGTACGATCTGAATTGTCCTATTTCATGGACTAATCGATTTGGGATTGTCGAAAACATGGGGAACATCATAATATGGGGGGAGGAGTCATTTGGTGAGTTTTGAGTGAAATCCAACGCCTAAAACTATGCAATGCACCAACCACTCCTTTTCATAACGAACTTTGTACGATCCTAAATTGACCGGTTTCATGAACTAATCGATTTGGGATTGAGTCGAAAACATGGGGAACATCATAATATGGGGGGAAGAGTCATTTGGTGAGTTTTGAGGGAAATGCAATGCCTAAAACAATGCAACGCACCAACCACTCCATTTCAGAACGAACTTTGTACGAACTTGGATTGTCCGATTTCATGGACGAATTCATATGAGATTGAGTCGAAAACTTGGGGAACATCATAATATGGTGGGAGGAGTCATTTGGTGAGTTTTGCGTGAAATCCAATGCCTAAAACAATTCAATGCACCAACCACTCCATTTCAGAACGAACTTCGTACGATCCTGAATTGTCCAATTTCATGAACTAATCGATTTGGGATTGAGTCCAAGACTTGGGGAACATCATAATGTTGTGAGAGGAGTCATTTGGGGGGTTTTGAGTGAAATCCAAAGACTAAAACTATGCAATGCACCAACCACTCCATTTCAAAACGAACTTCGTACGAAATTGGCTTGTCCGATTTCATGGACCAATCGATATTAGATTAAGTCGAAAACAAGGGAACATCATAATATGGCGGGAGGAGTCATTTGGTGAGTTTTGATTGAAATCCAATGCCTAAAACAATGCAATGCACCAACCACTCCATTTCAGAACGAACTTGTACGATTCTGAATTGTCCGATTTCATGGACTAATCTATTTGGCATTGAGTCCAAAACTTGGGGAACATCACAATATGGTGGGACGAGTCATTTGGTGGGTTTTGAGTGAAATCCAATCCTAAAACTATGCAATGCACCAACCACTCCTTTTCATAATGAACTTGAACGATCCTGAATTGTCCGAGTTCATGGACTAATCGATTTGGGATTGAGTCGAAAACATGGGGAACATCATAATATGGGGGGAGGAGTCATTTGGTGAGTTTTGAGTGAAATCCAATGCCTAAAACTATGCAATGCACCAACCACTCCTTTTCATAACGAACTTCGTACGATCCTGAATTGTCAATTTCATGGACTAATCAATTTGGGATTGAGTCCAAAACGTGGGAAACATCATAATGTTGTGGGAGGAGTCATTTGTGGGGTTTTGAGTGGAATCAAAGTCTAAAACTATGCAATGAACCAGCCACTCCATTTCATAACGAACTTCGTACGAACAATTGTCCGATTTCATGGACTAATCGATATTCATTGAGTCCAAAACTTGGGGAACATCATAATATGGCGGGAGAAGTCATTTGTGGGGTTTTGAGTGGAATCCAAAGTCTAAAACTATGCAATGAACCAGCCACTCCATTTCATAACGAACTTCGTACGAACCTGAATTGTCCGATTTCATGGACTAATCGATATAGGTTGAGTCCAAAACTTGGGGAACATCATAATATGGTGGGAGGAGTCATTTGGGGGGTTTTCAGTGAAATCCAAAGCCTAAAACTATGCAATGCACCAACCACTCCATTTCAAAATGAACTTTGTACGAAATTGGATTGTCCGATTTCATGGACCAATCGATATGAGATTAAGTCAAAAACAAGGGGAACATCATAATATGGCGGGAGGAGTCATTTGGTGAGTTTTGATTGAAATCCAATGCGTAAAACAATGCAATGCACCAACCACTCCATTTCAGAACGAACTTTGTACGATCCTGAATTGTCCAATTTCAGGGACTAATCGATTTGGGATTGAGTCCAAAACTTGGGGAACATCATAATATGGTGGGAGGAGTCATTTGGTGGGTTTTGAGTGAAATCCATTGCCTAAAACTATGCAATGCACCAACCACTCCTTTTCATAACGAACTCACGAACTGAATTGTCCGATTTCATGGACTAATTGATATGGGATTGAGTCCAAAACTTGGGGAATATCATAATGTGGTGGGAGAAGTCATTTGGGGGGCTTTGAGTGGAATCCAAAGGCTAAAACTATGCAATGCACCAACCACTCCATTTCATAACGAACTTTTCCAACCTGAATTGTCCGATTTCATGGACTAATCGATATGGGATTGAGTCCAAACCTTGGGGAACATCATAATATGGTGGGAGGAGTCATTTGGTGCGTTTTGAGTGAAATCCAATGCCTAAAACAATTCAATGCACCAACCACTCTATTGACAGAACGAACTTGTACGATTCTGAATTGTCCGATTTCATGGACTAATCGATTTGGCATTGAGTCCAAAACTTGGGGAACATCATAATATGGTGGGAGGAGTCATTTGGTGGGTTTTGGTGAAATCCAATGCCTAAAACTATGCAATGCACCAACCACTCCTTTTCATAATGAACTTCGAACGATCCTGAATTGTCCGAGTTCATGGACTAATCGATTTGGGATTGAGTCGAAAACATGGCGAACATCATAATATGGGGAGGAGTCATTTGGAGAGTTTTGAGTGAAATCCAATGCCTAAAACTATGCAATGCACCAACCACTCCTTTTCATAACGAACTTCGTACGATCCTGAATTGTCCGATTTCATGGACTAATCGATTTGGGATTGAGTCGAAAACATGGGGAACATCATAATATGGGGAGGAGTCATTTGGTAAGTTTTGAGTAAAATCCAATGCCTAAAACAATGCAATGCACCAACCACTCCATTTCAGAACTAACTTCGTACGATCCTGAATTGTCCGATTTCATGGACTAATCGATACGGGATTGAGTCCAAAACTTGGGGAACATCATAATATGGTGGGAAGAGTCATTTGGTGCTTTTTGAGTGAAATCCAATGCCTAAAACTATAAAATGCACCAACCACTGCATTTCAGAACGAACTTTGTACGAACTTGGATTGTCCGATTTCATTGACGAATTCATATGAGATTGAGTCAAAAACTTGGGGAAGATCATAATATGGTGGGAGGAGTTATTTGGTGAGTTTTGAGTGAAATGCAATGCCTAAAACAATTCAATGCACCAACCACTCCATTTCAGAATGAACTTTGTACGATCCTGAATTGTCCAATTTCATGGACTAATCAATTTGGGATTGAGTCCAAAACTTGGGGAACATCATAATGTTGTGGGAGGAGTTATTTTGTGGGGTTTTGAGAGGAATCCAAAGTCTAAAACTATGCAATGCACCAACCACTCCTTTTCATAACGAACTTCGTACGATTCTGAATTGTCCGATTTCATGGACTAATCGATTTGGGATTGAGTCGAAAACATGGGGAACATCATAATATGGGGGAGAGTCATTTGGTAAGTTTTGAGTGAAATCCAATGCCTAAAACAATGCAATGCACCAACCACTCCATTTGAACTAACCCGTACGACCTGAATTGTCCGATTTCATGGACTAATCGATATGGGATTGAGTCCAAAACTTGGGGAACATCATAATATGGTGGGAGGAGTCATTTGGTGCGTTTTGAGTGAAATCAATGCCTAAAACAATGCAATGCACCAACCACTCCATTTGAACGAACTTCTGATTGAGAATTGTCCGATTTCATGGACTAATCGATTTGGCATTGAGTCCAAAACTTGGGGAACATCATAATATGGTGGGAGGAGTCATTTGGTGGGTTTGAGTGAAATCAATCCCTAAAACTATGCAATGCACCAACCACTCCTTTTCATAATGAACTTCGAACGATCCTGAATTGTCCGAGTTCATGGACTAATCGATTTGGGATTGAGTCGAAAACATGGCGAACATCATAATATGGGGGGAGGAGTCATTTGGAGAGTTTTGCGTGAAATCCAATGCCTAAAACTATGCAATGCACCAACCACTCCTTTTCATAACGAACTTCGTACGATCCTGAATTGTCCGATTTCATGGACTAATCGATTTGGGATTGAGTCGAAAACATGGGGAACATCATAATATGGGGGAGGAGTCATTTGGTAAGTTTTGAGTGAAATCCAATGCCTAAAACAATGAAATGCACCAACCACTTGTTGTGTTCCTTCCAAGTGCCAATATATGATTAGTATAATGGTACAAGTAAGGGTGTCGAACCACAGGGACCGATTGGACCTCTATAAATTACTAGTTTTGAAAGAACGCTAACTAAAAGTGAAAGTAACAAATTGAGAGTAGTTTGTGTTGTAAATGAAAGATAACTTAAAATGCAAGACGAATGTAGCAGCGAATGAGATATTGATGTAAGAAGAATAGAGATGAGACCAGGGATTTCGAATTCACCATTGCAAAACCAATTCCATGTTTATAAAATTAAACCGTATTCAACTACCAACCTGTTTCCAGAGTTGGTTTTACATATATATGATCAGCCATATGATGTGTGGTTTTGATCAAATTCTCCTAATATGCAACCTAATTGGGATGTTCAACTTTGGTTCCAAGTTAAGAGTCATTACCATGCAAGAAAACGTTAAAGAACCAAAGAAAACACATGGCAGGATGTTTGCATAGCATTCTCTTCATTCATTCACATGTCTACCAAGATTAAGCATGATGTTTACAATAACCTTGACTAGATAATCTGTAGGCAACCCTAATGGTGATCAAACATTAAAATTGACAAACAAATTTAACAATAGATTCAGTGAATGAAACAAGAAACAGATTGATGAACTGAATACTTTAACTTAGAAACATGGATCAATGTTGCAAGGCTACATCGAAATCCCTAGCTATGAATTTAGTTACACATCATGTTCACAAAGATTAAAACGAAAATAAACAACATGAGTGAAAATAAATTCATGAGAGGAAACCCTTGAACCAATTCTGATGTTGAACTTCTCCAAGAACAGCCTCCTGCGATGAGTCTTGATGGTGGAAATATATGGGCGGCTAGGGTTTAAGTGTGTGTGAAAGGGGAGAATAACAAAAAGAAGGATGTCTAGGGTTGTGAAATTCGTCCAAAATAAATAGGGTCTGTGAAAGTGGCTAAAGGCAAGTTTTATGGGGTAAAAGAGGTCACGATATTCCAAAGAGATCCTAATAAATCAGCCTTTATTTTGCACGTTTTTGCCTTATTTGACACCTCCAAATCAGCTAGAAATCCCCATTACTTTCCCATTCCATCTTAGTCTTTAAACAAGCCAGGTTCACTTTGGATCTTTATTTGGACTTCAAAACAGTCACGAAATTTCTTTCCACGTTTGAATAGTGGCCAGCTCCAAAAATGACATGTTTTGATTTCTTTTGCCTTCAACTTGATCCTAAAGTAGGTGCAACTGCATACTAACACAAAATAGGGTAAAACGCAACATGTTTAACTCAAAAACATCACAAATAGACTAGAAATGGATGGTATAAATGTATAAATATATGAGTTATCAAATACCCCAAACCTGATTTTTGCTAGTCTTGAGCAAAAAACTGAAAACACACAAGACACTAAAATCTAACTAGACCACTTTCGCTGGCTAAACGATTGCACTGAGCATGTGCAACAAGTTTTAAACCCCTAGGTGTCCCTAGTAGGAGGAGTTGTGTCTCCGGGGTTTCGAGTGATGACACCACAAACATCTGCATACTTGCAAGCAAATTGGTTAAAGCATACTTATAGCGACTAATAAGAACCAATGAAAGCTTAGTCATACATTCAAACCACTAGTCTGCCACTTGAAAGAATCATATCATAAAGTGTAAAAAATAATTACTCCATGTCCCATGTCTTCAAAGATACCATACTCAAATGCCAAAGATAGAAATCGCCTCAACTCTAGTCCTAACAGATATCACTCAAATTTTCACTCAGATCCTAAGGCACGGTCTATCCTCAAACATATGTGAGTGAAGTTATGTAAAGGAAATCAAAATCCTCACATATGAAATATGAAATAAAAGCACAATTTCTGGACAGATCTCATGAAGGGAATCAAACACTAAGAATATGGATAGCACACATACTTAGCATCACTCATGAATACATCCTCAAAGATCAGCTAGGTCTTTCACAAGGTTTGTAATGTTAAGGCTTAGGTCAGGGGCTATGAAAGAAAGGATAGGAAATACTAAAGCTTGGGACATACCAAAGTGTCTTCCTTGAAAGCAGCAAGCCTCCTCTTGAATTGATCTTTGTTGTTTGTCCGTGGCATCCAGATTCGTGCGATAATGGAAGGATTTAGAAATTACATCCTCTTTGATTTTTTTTCTTTTCTTTTCTAAAACTTTGTTTCTGTTTTCTTTCTTTTTTCTACAATTCCAGCACACATACCTCGGTACACACCACATTCTTTATGTAGAGCTCGAATTATCTTTGTCTTCATCACTTTGGTATTCCCCAAACTATAGGGTATAGCTGTAATGGGCTAAATATCTCATATTGAGATAAAAGGATATGGGGAAAAAAATGTGAGAAAAGAAAATGGCTAAACATGATTGGCTTCAAAATGGGGTAATGACACACACATAAAGGTAAGAAATTAGGCCTTTTGGTGGTTAAGACATGCATAGCCTAACATCATCTCAATGAGTTCATTCATGAGTGTTACAAACACATGGTATCTGCGAAAGAGAACAATTCTTAGCGTTCAATCAAACAAAAATAATGAGATCATTTGAAATGAAGTTGAAGCAAAAAGATAGGAGTACAAACACTTTAAACCCTCTCAAAGAAGTAAATAAGCTCAAAATCACTCTCTAGGGTAGTCTCCACAATTCTTCTTCCAGAATTTGAGCATGATACTTTAACCACCATGATTCTAAGAGTAACACTTTGAAAAAATAAAAATAAAAATAATGATACGAACTTTTTCATGACAACACAGTAGTCCTCATTGTAAACCATAGCCCTCATATACATTCACATTAGTAAGCAAAAGCAACCTTTAACTTAACTAGAAACAAACGAAAATCCCACTCCCCCAAACCTAAACTAAGCATTGTCCTCGATGCTTTAAAAAATATGAATGGAATGGATGCAATGCAAATTGGCAGTGTGCATGGAATGAAATAAAATAAAAACTAAAACTAACACAAATAAAAGGAAAGAACACAAACCCAGCTAGGTTGCCTCTAGCAAGCGCTTTATTTAATGTCTAGGCAAGACATGGTAATGTGTCTAAGTTGTCATAAACTCGAGAGAATCCATAACTACATAAACCTGCTCCTGTGAAACATTCTCCAAATAAGGCTTCAAACGCTGTCCATTGACCTTAAAACGGGTCCCATTCTTGATGTTTTCTATCTCCATAGCTCCATGGGGAAATACTTGAAGCACTTTGAATGGTCCAACCCATCTAGACTTCAATTTACCTGGAAAAAGTCGCAAACGTGAGTCATACAAAAGTACTTTCATACCTGGTTGAAACTCCTTCCTAAGAATTGCTTTGTCATGGTAGAGCTTGGTTCGTTCTTTGTAGATCCTTGCATTCTCATATGATTCATTTCTGAGCTCTTCCAACTCATTGAGTTGGAGCTTCCTCACCTGCAGCTTCTTTGAGATCAAAATTGAACTTCTTTATGGCCCAATATACACGGTGCTCAAGCTCCATTGGCAAATGACATGCCTTTCCAAACACCGTCGATAAGGGCTCATTCCAATTGGGGTCTTGTATCGCTGTGCGATACGCCCAAAGTGCATCATTCAACCTTAGTGACCAATCCTTCCTTGTAAGGCTAACGGTTTTCATCAAGATGTTCTTTATTTCTCTATTGCTGATTTCCACTTGTCCAGAGGTTTGAGGATGGTATGGAGTTGCCACTTTATGTGTGATGTTGTACTTCTTCATCAATGCCTCGAAAGGTTTGTTGCAGTATGATCTGCCACCATCGCTAATGATAGCTCTCGGAGTTCCAAACCTAGTGAAAATCATATCTTTGAGAAAATTCAAAACAACTTTGTGATCATTAGTTCTTGTAGGCATTGTCTCGACCCATTTTGATACATAATCTACGCCACTAGTATGTATATGTATCCAAAAGAAGATGAGAATGGTCCCATGAAGTCTATTCCCCATACATCGAATAGCTCTACCACTAAAATGTTGTTTAATGACATTTCATTCTCACGTCGATGCTCCCATTTTCTGACACCTATCACACTTAGAGCAAAAATCAAAAGCATCTTTTAACAATGTAGGCCAAAAGAAACCAGATTGTAAAACCTTTAAAGCTGTCTTTTTGGCATCGAATGACCTCCGCATGCCAATGCATGACTGAATGTTAGTATGCTTTGCTGCTCACTCTCTGGAACACATCTTCGAATGATTTGGTCGGGGCAATACTTGAACAAATAGGGCTCATCCACATGTAGTGTTTCACCATTGAAAAGAACTTCTTTCTCTCCTGAAAAGTCAAATCATCTCTAATTACACTAGAACAAAATCAGCATACCATGGTTTTATCTTGGATGACAAAGAGTTTTTCATCCGGGAATGATTCGTTGAGAGGCAAAATTTTTCCATCTCCATGGTTTTCATCAACAAGCGCGACAAGTGATCAGCAACAACATTTTCACTCCCTTTCTTGTCTCAATTTCTAGGTCAAACTCTTGTAACAAGAGTATCCATCTTATCAAACGTGGTTTAGCATCTTTCTTGGTCAACAAAACCTAAGAGCTGCATGATCAGAGTAAACAATAACTTTAGAGCCAACAAGATATGAACGAAATTTCTCTAAAGCGAAAACAACAAAGCAACTCCTTCGGTTGTAGAGTAATTGAGTTGAGCATCGTTTAATGTCCGACTTGCATAGTAGATTACGTGTGGCAGCTTATTTACTCTTTGACCTAAAACAGCACCAATAGCATAGTCGAGGCGTCACACATTAGCTCAAAAGGCAAAGACCAATCTGGGGCCACAATGATAGGAGCAGAGGTTAGTTCACGTTTCAAGGTATTAAATGCATTCATACAATCTTTATCAAAGTGAAATACAACATCTTTGGCCAAAAGATTGCACAATGGATGAGTGATCTTGGAAAAATCCTTAATGAAACGACGATAAAAACCAGCATGTCCTAGAAAGCTTCTCACTCCTTCATGAAGTAGGGCTGCCATATTTGAGATGATGTCAATTTTGCTTTGTCAACTTCAATACCCTTGCTGGATATTACATGTCCCAACACAACACCTTGTTTCACCATAAATTGACACTTTTCCCAATTAAGAATCAAATTTGTTTCCTGACATCTTTGAAGCACTAGAGAGAGATGGTTAAGACAAGTATCAAAAGAAGAACCAAAACTGAAAAATCGCCATGAATACCTCAATAAATCTCTCAATCATATCTGAAAGATTGCGGCAAGATACATCGTTGGAATGTTGCTGGGGCATTGCAAAGGCCAAACGGCATCCTCCTATATGCAAAAGTGCCAAAAGGACAGGTGAATGTAGTCTTCTCTTGATCTTAGAGCAATCGCAATTTGATTATAACCTGAATATCCATCAAGAAAACAATAATATGAGTGACGACTAATCGCCAAGCATTTGATCAATAAAAGGCATAGGAAAATAATCTTTTCTAGTGTACGAATTCAACTTTCAGTAATCGATGCAAACACGCCAACTAGCTGCAGGTCTCATTTGAACAAGCACTTTATGCTCATTTTTACCATGTGATTCCAATCCTCTTAGGCACTACGTGAATAATGACCCATTTGCTATTCAAATAGGGTATATGATACCCACATCTAGCAACATCAACACTTCTCTACTACTTCCTTCATGTGTGGATTGAGCCTTCTTTGTGGTTCACGAGTTGGTTTCGCTCCCTCCTCCAATAAAATACGATGCATGCACATGGTAGGGCTTATTCCCTTGATATCTGCAATAGACCAACCAATGGCTGATTTGAACTCTTTTAGCACCCTAATTAGCTTCTCTTCTTCCAAAGGGGTGAGGTCGGATGCTATGATAACTGGGAGAGTTTCAAACTCAGCTAGGTAAGCATATTTTAGATGTGATGGAAGTGGTTTAAGCTCAAGTTTTGGAGGTTTAACAATAGATGGGGTCAGATGTGTGGCAGATGGTCCTAATGGCTCTATAAGAGGTGAAAAAGTGGAGGATATGGTTTTAATGCTTCCAAGGCTGCCACCATCTCCATGAGCACTTCTTCATCAAAGTCATCTTGAGATTGACTCAAAACATATTGTAATGGATCATTGGATTGTGCCAGCAAAAACTTAGAAAACAAGTGAATCAAGCACATCAATCGAACAACAATCAAGTGAACTAGAAGGGTGAGAAAGAGATTCAAACACTTTGAATTGTACAGTTTCTCCTAGCACAGTCATGGTGAGAGACCATTTCGCACATCTATGATAGTCTTTGCCGTGGCCATAAAGGGTCTCCCAAGCAAAATAGGTAACTCACGATCATGTATAGGAGCCTCTTCCATGTCCAACACTACAAAATCAGCAGGCAAAATTAGTTTGTCAACTTGAATTAAGATATCTTCCACTATACCTCTTGGATATTTCACCGATCGATCGGCAAGTTGCAATGAAATAGTTGTTGCCTTCAAACCCCCAAACCTAATTGAAGGTACACTGATAGGGCATTAAATTGATGCTCGCCCCAAGTCAAGCATAGCCTTTTCAACTAGCGTGTCTCCAATGGTGATATTGATAGAAAACTGCCCGGATCCTTGAGTTTTGGTGGGAGCTTTCTTTGAAGCACAGCACTCACATTTTCAGACACCATCACCTTTTCATTAGGTCCATACTTCCTCTTATAAGTGTTTAGCTCCTTGAAAATTTCCATATGCTAGCATATTCCTAATGACATCAAGCAAAGGTAAATTAACATTCACTTTACTTAAAATATCAAAAATTTCTTTAAATGACTTCTCCTGCTTGCTTTTGGCAAGTCTTCCAGAAATGGGATTGAGGAGTGTAAGGTTTTTCAGCCTTGTGAAAATTTGGAGCTTCATACGAAGAAGTGGCATTGCTTGGATCTTCATTCGGTTTCTCATGCTCTTCTTGAGTGGGGCCTGCATTCACATGATCAGATTCATTAGTAACTTCATTGCCAACTCTATTATCAATAACCTTACCACTTCTAAGTGTTATGACCGCTGGCCTGCTCTTGGTTCCTTTGAAGTATCACCGTTGGCTTGAAATTTCCGGGTTCTCTTTGACTCAAAGCATCAGCAATCTGACCTAATTGTGTCTCCATTTTGGTTAGAGCAGCTGAATGTTGTTGGAGAGTACTATTGGTAGTTTGCTGGAATTGAAGCGTTGTTCGAGCTAGCATTTTGACAAGATCTTCGCGTAGTGGCAGGCTTTGGTTGGAAATTTTGAAATTGATTGTTATTCTTCCATGAGAGCTGGGATGATCTCTCCAACCAGGGTTATATGTATTAGAGAATGGGTCATTCCTCGGCCTCTGATTGTAAGAATTCATGAGATTTACTTGCTCTTGAACGAATTCGATAAGCCTCACTAGCTGAGCATTGATAAGTAGGATGACCTGGTATGTTGCAAATGGCACACACTCTCAGCTATCTTAGGCGCCATATTGAGCACGTAATCGAGCTTCTTTTCCAAACTAGCCACCTGCAAAGCAAGATCATTATTAGAACTCATTTCATACATTCCAACTCGTTTACCTCTTGTATCTTTGTGTTGAGCATTAGATCCCAACATCTCATAAATGTTATATGACTCTTGCGCATTCTTCTTCTTCAAAGCTCCACCGCTGCATTATCCACAGTTGATTGACATGTTTGGGTTAGTCCATCATAAAAAATTTGCATTTGTAAGTAAAGAGGTAACCCATGATGTGGACATTGGAGCAATAGGCCTTTGAAACGCTCCCAACATTCATTGAAAGGTTCTCCATCATCTTGTTTAAAGTTGAAGATTTGCCCTCTCAACGTAGCTGTCTTTTGAGTTGAGAAAAAACTTCTCCGTAAACTTCTTAGCTACGGCATCCCAAGTGGTGAGCGAACCAAAGCAACGTCATTAGCCAATTCTTTGCTCTATCTTTCAATGTATAAGGAAAAACCCTCATCCTAAGATTTGCTATCACTCACTCCAGCTGCAAAGGTAAACCACTCACAACATTGTAGAATTCCTTAATATGGGATAATGGATCTTCATTAGGTAAACCATAAAAAGAAGGAAGCATGTGAAATGAGAAGATTTGAGTTCATAATTTCTAGCTTGAGGCAGCAAGATGCACGAAGGTGAATTTGGTATAACTGGTTGAGCATAATCTTCCAAAGCTCTGGTTGTCATCGTATTGCCAGCCATCTCTTCTTCTCCGCTGAGTTAGAGTTATCGAAAGAATCTACACTCATTTGGGCTAGAAGAACTATTGTCCTCTTCTATATGGCTAGTCCTGGGCACTAGCTGATACAGAATTTTCAAAAGTGTTGCTCTTTAACTGCGTTCAAGTCTTTGGCCAATTTCAGCAAGTGTATCTGACATATACTACCTGTAAAACAAAAATAAAACAAAATTAGGGTTTGAGAACAAGCAATCACAGAGGACTGAAATCAGTCCCCGGCAACGGCACCAAAAATTTTGTTGTGTTCCTTCCAAGTGCCAATATATGGTTAGAATAATGGTACAAGTAAGGGTGTCGAACCACAGGGACCGATTGGACCTCTATAAATTACAAGTTTTGAAAGAATGCTAACTAAAAGTGAAATGGATGGTATAAATGTATAAATATATGAGTTATCACCACTCCATTTCAGAACTAACTTCGTACGATCCTCAATTGTCCGATTTCATGGACTAATCAATACGGGATTGAGTCCAAAACTTGGGGAACATCATAATATGGTGGGAAGAGTCATTTGGTGCTTTTTGAGTGAAATGCAATGCCTAAAACTATAAAATGCACCAACCACTGCATTTCAAAACGAACTTTGCACGAACTTGGATTGTCCGATTTCATGGACGAATTCATATGAGATTGAGTCGAAAACTTGGGGAAGATCATAATATGGTGGGAGGAGTGATTTGGTGAGTTTTGAGTGAAATGCAATGCCTAAAACAATTCAATGCACCAACCACTCCATTTGGAACGAACTTTGTACGATCCTGAATTGTCCAATTTCATGGACTAATCAATTTGGGATTGAGTCCAAAACTTGGGGAACATCATAATGTTGTGGGAGGAGTTATTTTGTGGGGTTTGAGTGGAATCCAAAGTCTAAAACTATGCAATGAACCAGCCACTCCATTTCATAACGAACTTCGTACAAACCTGAATTGTCAGATTCCATGGACTAATCGAGATAGGATTGAGTCCAAAACTTTGGGAACATCATAATATGGCGGGAGGAGTCATTTGGTGAGTTTTGCGTGAAATCCAATGCCTGAAACAATGCAATGCACCAACCACTCCATTTCATAACGAACTTCGTACGAACCTGAATTGTCCGATTTCATGGACTAATCGATATAGGATTGAGTCCAAAACTTGGGGAACATCATAATGTTGTGGGAGGAGTCATTTGGGGGGTTTTGAGTGAAATCCAAAGACTAAAACTATGCAATGCACCAACCACTCCATTTCAAAACGAACTTTGTACGAAATTGGATTGTCCGATTTCATGGACCAATCGATATGAGATTAAGTCGAAAACAAGGCGAACATCATAATATGGCGGGAGGAGTCATTTGGTGAGTTTTGATTGAAATCCAATGCCTAAAACAATGCAATGCACCAACCACTCCATTTCAGAACGAACTTCGTACGATCCTGAATTGTCCAATTTCGTGGACTAATCGATTTGGGATTCAGTCCAAAACTTGGGGAATATCATAATGTGGTGGGAGGAGTCATTTGGGGGGTTTTGAGTGGAATCCAAAGGCTAAAACTATGCAATGCACCAACCACTCCATTTCATAACGAACTTTGTACGACCCTGAATTGTCCGATTTCATGGACTAATCGATATGGGATTGAGTCCAAAACTTGGAGAACATCATAATATGGTGGGAGGAGTCATTTGGTGTGTTTTGAGTGAAATCCAATGCCTACAACAATGCAATGCACCAACCACTCCATTTCAGAACGAACTTCGTACGATTCTGAATTGTCCGATTTCATGGACTAATCGATTTGGCATTGAGTCCAAAACTTGGGGAACATCATAATATGGTGGGAGGAGTCATTTGGTGGGCTTTGAGTGAAATCCAATGCCTAAAACTATGCAATGCACCAACCACTCCTTTTCATAATGAACTTCGAACGATCCTGAATTGTCCGAGTTCATGGACTAATCGATTTGGGATTAAGTCGAAAACGTGGCGAACATCATAATATGGGGGGATGAGTCATTTGGTGAGTTTTGAGTGAAATCCAATGCCTAAAACTATGTAATGCACCAACCACTCCTTTTCATAACAAACTTCGTACGATCCTGAATTGTCCGATTTCCTGGACTAATCGATTTGGGATTGAGTCGAAAACATGGGGAACATCATAATATGGTGGGAGGAGTCATTTGGTGGTTTTGAGTGAAATCCAATGCCTAAAACTATGCAATGCACCAACCACTCCTTTTCATAACGAACATCGTACGAACTGAATTGTCCGATTTCATGGACTAATCGATATGGGATTGAGTCCAAAACTTGGGGAATATCATAATGTGGTGGGAGGAGTCATTTGGGGGGTTTTGAGTGGAATCCAAAGGCTAAAGCTTTACAATGCACCAACCACTCCATTTCATAACGAACTTTGTACGATCCTGAATTGTCCGATTTCATGGACTAATCGATATGGGATTGAGTCCAAAACTTGGAGAACATCATAATATGGTGGGAGGAGTCATTTGGTGCGTTTTGAGTGAAATCCAATGCCTACAACAATGCAATGCACCAACCACTCCATTTCAGAACGAACTCGTACGATTCTGAATTGTCCGATTTCATGGACTAATCGATTTGGCATTGAGTCGAAAACATGGCGAACGTCATAATATGGGGGGAGGAGTCATTTGGTGAGTTTTGAGTGAAATCCAATGCCTAAAACTATGTAATGCACCAACCACTCCTTTTCATAACAAACTTCGTACGATCCTGAATTGTCCGATTTCATGGTGATAAGGTCATAATTTCACACATTTGCAGGCCTTCTTTGCTTAGTAATTTTGTTTAGCTTCTCTTTATTTTGAGTCTCTTACCTATGTTTATGTGTTTTGTAGGTTAAGACAGCAAGAGATCACATTTGATGCAATCCATGCTTGTTAAGGGCTGATTGGGATAAGAGGAATGTGGGCTTAAAGACAAACCCAATTTGGGCCACACTCCTTGTCAGTCCAGTTTCGTAGGTCATCTTGCAGGCCTCATTTCAGCAACTTACGCAGGTCGGATGAGGAGACATCGTTGATAGAAGTTGTTCCAATGGGTGTCTATTATAACATATCCAAATTGCAGCCCAATTGGATAAATCTGGAGCCCTTAGCACGTCAAAGACTGAACCAAGGTCACAGAAATGTCATGATTGGCTGCCATCACATCTACATCCCTAGAGCCATGTGCTCAGCATGGGCAGCCATACATGGGAGTCAAATCAGCTCAGGAACTCAGAAAGATGAACAAAAGTCAAGCTTTCCATAAAGACACCATACCAAAGCATGGGCAGCTGGAGCAAGTGGCAAGCATGGGGAAGGTATGAGCAGTTGGGAGCAGCTAAGAGAGGTGTGCTTCACCAGCCAAAGGGAGGACGAAATTTCTCTCTATAAATAGAGAGCTGCTCACTCATTCAAGGGATATAGGCAGACACACACATTCACTTCATCCATTACTCTCAAACACACATTCAGATTCACCACAAAGAGAGAAGAGAGCTGGAGCTGTCCTGGGAATTCCTTGCTGCCATCATCTAGTTCTTCTCCTCTCTTTATCCTATCTATGTATTTCTTATTTTCTGTACTCATAGTTATGTCTAACTAACCCATTTAGTTAGGGCTTAGGATGAAGCCCTAGTCATGAATATTCAATGTTATGGATGATTTTATAGTTAATTGATTTCCTTGCTTTCATTACCAAGTTGTTAATCTCTAGTTTATTATGTGCTTGATGTATGTTTTCTTGGAGTAGCTAACTAAGATTTTATGCATCTAGCACAGGTTGGGAAGGGGTTTAGATTCACCAATTCTACTCTCCTTTCACAAGCAACAAATGAATGGCCTAAGAATCATTCAAGGGGTTAATAACCATAGGTTGACTAGGACAGATACCATGTTCTAGGACTTGTGTGATTATCATATTCTCAAGAAGCTTAATGACTCTTGTATGCTTTATTCTAAGTAGATACCATGCTTAGGTTGCATATTAGAGATCACGTGTTGTGTAGATACCATGCATAATCACATGCCTTAGGAGAATCATGCATCCTGCACCTAGATACCATAGGCTTGTATGCGATAATCTATTGTTGATGAAGCTTTAGTCAATTTCTATGCATTCATAACTTGGATAGGAAGACTAGTGGTAGATTCCAAGGCTCTAACACCTCTCAATCTTTGTTTCACAACTTTTTGATTGCCGCCAGTGTTTACTGAGCACTTTCATTTCACGTTCTTCTTTTCATTTCAACAACAAAACCCCCCATTTCGAGTGCGTGTGTGGTGCTAGGATTCTGTCCTAGACCTTGAGTAATTAGCAAGAGGCATTGTTGAATTTGACCTTTGCCTTTAGCTAGTTAGTCAGTTTCTTTGTTCTATGTTTTCTAGCATTCTAAGTAATTTAGCTTGGAACCAAGTTACCATTCTCTGTGGGATCGACCTCGATTTACAAAGCTATACTATAAACGGTTCGTGCACTTGCGAGAATTAAAGTTGCTGTTTTTAATAACTCATTTTAGTTGTTAGGAATTGAATCAACAAGTTTTTGGCGCCGTTGCCGGGGAACCGTAACGTTGGTGCTATAGTTAGATTACTTTGATTGTTTTGTTTTTGGTTGTTTCATTTGTTTTTTTCGTTGGTTTTTCTTTTAGTATTCAGTTTTTGTATTTAGTTGTTATCTCCATTGAAAGCACTGAATTGAGTTCCTTGGTGTGTGCATGTCCGAATCGACCAAGAGTAAAGTTCACTGAGCCACTTTCACCAAGAACCGCATTTACGTGCTGGTTTGAGGAGGAATTATAGTTCTTCAAGTGCTGATTCTAAAAGTTCCGAATCTGAAGGTTCAAGCACGATGGCAGAGATTCCGAACACCAACAATAATGTTGAAGGAGGTGGTGCGCTTGTTTCCAACCTCGGAAACCCTGCGTGAGTTTTCCATTCCCAAAGTCACCGATCAACCTTCGTGCATCGTCTATCCTCAACTCACAAAGTTGATGGTTTGAGCTTAAAAGTGGTATGATTCATCTTCTTCCAACTTATTATGGTAATACCACTGAGGATCCTTACATGCATATTAAGCAATTCTTTGAAATATGTGCTACAATCAAAATTCATGGCCTTGATGATGAGCAGATTAAGATGAGGCTATTCCCATTCAGTTTAAAAGATAAGGCTAAGTCTTGGTTATACTCTTTGCCTAATGCTTCAATTCATGCTTGGGAAGAGCTTTCTAATAAGTTTTTGCAGAAATTCTTTCCGGCTCAAAAGACTAACAAGATTAGAAAGGAAATCCTTGGTTTCACACAAAAGGAAGGAGAAGCTTTTCATGAATGTTGGGAGAGGTACAAGGAGATGATAAGTTCTTGCCCACACCACAACATAGAGAGTTGGATGCAAATGCAATCTTTCTATGAAGGTTTGCTTGATTCCGAAAGGATGATGGTAGATGCAACAAGTGGAGAAGGATTGATGAACAAAACAGCAGAGGAGGCTTTTACTCTCTTTGAATCCTTGAGTGCTAACTCTCAACAATGGAGCCACAATAAAGGAAGAGGAGCTCCTATGAAAGTGTGGTCTCTGAGGTAAGTACTAATAATGAGATTGCTGCAAAACTTGATGTTATGTGTTCTTTGCTTCAACAGCAGTGACTGGCCTCTAGGAAACAAAGTGGAAGTTCAAGACCAATCTTTTGCAGAGCACATGCTAGAACAAGCAAATGCCCTTCAAGCAAGGAATCCTAATAATGATCCTTACTCAAACACGCATAATCCGGTGGAGAAATCATCCTAATTTCAAGTGGAGCAATAACTCAAATGTGCAACAATCTCAAGGACCTGCCCGAGGATTTCAAATACAACAAAAGGCAATTTCAGCAAGCTCCCCAACAAGTGCAAGAGCAAAGGGGTGATCAAATGGGAGAATTGCAAGACATGTTCAAGAAGTTCATGGGGCAACAGATGCAAACCAATCAGAATCTTCAAAATGCAGTGAACAAACTAGAAGTGCAAGTTGGGCAGATTGCATCCTCCGTGAGCAATAGGGCATCCGGAACATTTCCAAGCCAAACAGAGGTGAATCCAAGGCATCAAGAGCATGCTAAAGCAGTGCACATCTTGAGAAGTGGTAAACAAGTTGATAACAAGGTTGGAGATGTCAACGAAGAGCAAGAAGATGGAGTAAACGTGGAGATCATTCAGCCACCACATAAGCAGCCCACAGCTTCGACAAACAGTCCCTCAATCCTTCTAGAAAGAGCACAAACCCTAAGGTATCATCTAATGCTAATCAAGTTCCAATTTCAACTAATGCTTTTAGGCCTATTGCACCCTTTCCCAGCAGGTTATCAAAGTCAAAGAAAGATCAAGGCTTGGATGAGATAATGGAAACATTCAAGAAGGTGCAAATCAACATCCCATTGCTCAATGCCATTGCTCAGATTCCAAAGTATACAAAATTTTTGAAGGATCTATGCACTAACAAGAGGAGATTCAAAGAGCATGAACAAGTTGTATTGAGTGAAGAGGTAAGTGCAGTGTTACAAAGAAAGCTACCTCCAAAGCTAAAGGATCCAGGTTCATTTTCTATACCTTGTATAGTTGGTGATTTTAAGTTTCAAAAAGCTTTGCTTGATCTTGGTGCTTCTATAAACCTTATGCCATATCATGTTTATGAAAAACTTAACCTTGGTGAGTTGCAAGCCACATCTATGAGCATTCAATTGGCAGATAGAACTATTAGGTACCCTAAGGGTATTCTAGAAGATGTTTTGGTGAAAGTGGAAGAGCTAATTTTGCCAGCAGATTTCTTGGTGTTGGAAATGGAAGAAGCACCAATTCATGACAATCAGTTACCACTCATTCTAGGTCGGCCATTCATGGCAACTGCCGGTGCTATTATTGATGTGAAGAAGGGTACATTGACTATGAACGTGTTTGATGAGACAATAGCATTCAAAGTGTTTGAAGCCTCCAAGTTTCCAAGTGATGAGCATGAACTTTTCCAGCTTGATGCAATTGATACTATGGTGAAAGAAGCACTGCCAATGAGTTATTTGGAGCCCATTGAAGCATGCATCACACAAAGCATAAGGAAAGAAGAAGCGGACAGCTTAGAGGCTGTGATCTCTCCTTTACTTTTTGAGCTTGTTTGCAGCATGGATAGCTACATAGAAGTTGGAAAGAGGTATGCAAACCAATTTGAATCATTACCCCCACCTACTAATAAGGTTTTACCTTCTATTGTGCAGGCACCAGAGTTGGAATTAAAGCAATTGCCAAAACACCTTAAATATGCTTATTTAGGTGAAAATGAGACTCTACCTGTTATCATTGCCTCACACCTCGAACCAAATGATGAGAAGAAGCTTTTGAGAGTTCTAAAAGAGCACAAAACGCAATTGGGTGGAGCATTGCAGATATCAAAGGCATAAGTCCAACACTATGCATGCACAAGATATTATTGGAAGACAACGCAATGCCTAAGAGGGATGCCCAAAGACGTCTCAATCCAAACATGAAGGAGGTGGTAAGGAAAGAGGTAATGAAGCTTTTAGATGTTGGTATTATTTACCCTATATCTGATAGTAAATGGGTGAGCCCAGTGCAAGTTGTCCCCTAAAAAGTCGTATCACAGTGGTGAAGAATGAAGCAAATGAGCTTGTACCTACACGGGTGACCACGGCTAGAGAGTTTGCATTGATTATAGGAAGCTCAACACAGCAACAAGCAAAGATCACTTCCTCTTCCATTCATTGATCGATGCTTGAGAGATTGGCTGGCCATAGCCACTATTGCTTCCTTGATGGATATTCAGCTACAACCAAATCGCCATAGCCCCAGAGGATCAAGAGAAGACGACCTTCACATGTCCCTTTGGCACTTTCGCTTATAGGAGGATGCCTTTTGGTCTCTGTAACGCCCCAGCCACTTTTCAAAGGTGCATGATGAGCATTTTTTCCGACATGGTAGAAAGGTTCATTGAGGTATTCATGGATGACTTCTCTGTCTTTGGTGATTCTTTTGATCAATGCTTGCATAACTTATCTAAGGTGTTGGCTAGATGTGAACAGACTAACCTTGTGCTTAATTGGGAAAAATGTCATTTTATGGTTAACCAAGGCATAGTTCTTGGTCATGTCATCTCTAGTAAAGGAATCGAGGTAGATAAAGCTAAGATTGATTTGATTGCCTCCATGCCTTCACCTACTTCAGTCAAAGAAGTACGTTCTTTCCTTGGCCATGCAGGTTTCTATAGGCGTTTCATTAAGGAATTTTCTAAGATTTGAGGCCTTTGTGAAATCTTCTTGCCAAGGACATGAGTTTTGTCTTTGATCAAAACTGTGAGAATGCTTTCAATGCTTTGAAGAAGATGCTCACAACTGCCCCAATCATTATACCACCAGATTGGAGCTTGCCTTTTGAATTGATGTGTGACGCCTCGACTATGCCGTTGGAGCTATTTTGGGACAGCGAGTTGATAAGAAGCCACATGCCATCTACTATGCTAGTAGAACCCTCAACGATGCCCAACTCAACTATTCCACCACAGAGAAGGAGTTATTAGCTGTCATATTTGCTTTAGAGAAGTTCAGATCATATTTGATTACTAACAAGGTTATTGTTTACACTGATCATGCAGCATTAAAATACTTGTTAGCCAAGAAGGATGCCAAGCCACGACTCATTAGATGGATTCTCTTGTTGCAAGAGTTTGACTTGGAGATAAAAGATAAGAAGGAAGTGAGAATGTCGTGGTGATCACTTGAGTAGATTGGTACATGTATCTAGCGAAGAGGAGGATTCATTGCCATTGCGTGAAAGCTTCCCTGATGAGCAACTCTTCTCCATTTGTGCTTTGAATTCCCTCAATCCATTGCCTTGGTTTGCTGATATTGTTAACTATTTGTGCACTAATGAACTCCTACATGGTTATCTACGCCCAACGTGACAAGCTTAGGAAGCAAGCAAGATACTACTTTTGGGATGATCCATATCTATTCAAGCATTGCCCCTACCAAGTAATTCAAGGTGTGTGCCTGAAGGTGATTTTAAGAGCATTCTAGAGTTTTGTCACTCCCATGCATGCGGAGGCCATTTTGGAGCAAAGAAGACTGCCAGCAAAGTGCTACAATCGTTTCTTTTGGCCTACCCTTTTTAAGGATGCTTATGCTTTTGTGCTTCATGTGATAGATGCCAACGGATGGGTAATTTAGATGCTAGAAATCAGATGCCTCTCACTAATATCTTAATCATTGATATATTTGATGTTTGGGGAATTGATTTCATGGGCCCTTTTCCTACCTCTTATGGATTTGAATATATATTAGTTGCTGTCGATTATGTTTCCAAATGGGTGGAAGCCATTGCCACTAGAACTAATGATGCTAAGGTTGTGATGGTTTTCTCAAAGGAAATATTTTTACAAGGTTTGGCACACCTAGAGCAATCATTAGTGATGGTGGCTCCACTTTGTTAACCAAGCTTTTGCAGCACTCTTGAAGAAATATGGAATCACGCATAAGGTGGCAACACCTATCATCCTCAAACTAGTGGGCAAGTTGAGATAAGCAATAGGAGATTAAGCACATACTTGAAAAGACAGTGAACACCACAAGGAAGGATTGGTCCATGCGTTTGGATGATGCACTGTGGGCTTATAGGACTGCTTATAAGACTCCTATAGGTATGTCTCCATATAGGCTTGTTTTCGGTAAACCTTGTCACTTACCATTGGAGCTTGAGCACAGAGCTTATTGGGCAATCAAGGCCTTCAATTTTGATATGAAAGCTGCTGGTGAGAAGAGGAGGCTTCAACTCAATGAGTTGGAGGAGTTGCGACATGAAGCTTATGAGAACGCTAAGCTTTACAAGGAGAAAACAAAGCAATATCATGACAAGAAAATTCTTAGGAAGACGTTTGAGAAAGGGCAGAAGGTTCTCCTATTCAATTCACGCCTTAAGCTCTTCCAGGTAAGCTTCGTTCTCGTGGATTGGCCCTTTTGTTATTACTAATGTGTTTGATCATGGCGCAGTGGAGATTCAAAATATTAAGGATGGCAGCACCTTCAAGGTGAACGGACATCGGTTGAAACCTTACTTTGATGCCAACTTTGATGCCAATATTGAGTCTCAAGCACTCAAGGAGCCTCCACCACTCTCTTGAAGCTCACCAGTGTTTGGATGTCTGGCTGAAGACATAAAACTTAGCGCTTCTTGGGAGGCAACCCAAGGTGACGAGAGAAGATAGAATATGCGAGGAAGCTTGCTTGAGTCCTAATTGCCTCAAAGGGGAGTTTTTCTGAACTCTAACCTTTGGTTATGTCTTTCCCTTATCTTCTTTCCTTTCATTTATGAGGCATTGCTTTTTCTTACACTCTAGACATTGAGGACAATGTTTCATTTAAGTTTGGGGGGAAGGATTTAGTTATGTTGTTTCAAATTGTCAAATTTTAAAAATTTTAAAATTTTGAGTGTGTCTAATGTCTAAAAACGCAGGATTTTGTGTCTTGTGTCTTGTCTTGTTATCCTTCCAAACACCTATGATAAGACTTGGATCTAATACTAATATGGTTTCTCAGAGATTGATAGTCATTGTTTAAGGACTTTGTGTGGTTCTGAGTTAACTCTGTCTTGCATGCCATCCTTGCATTTATTGAGCACTTTTGAGTTAGTCCAATTTCTTGTTACTTGGAGATGTTATGCAATTCTACTTATCTCATGATCTTGGTTTCAGTACTCTAGAACTTATTTGAATATCTCTTGAGACATTTTGTTGCCATACAATGCTTAGGAAGTGATTTAGGCCATGTTTGAACCGTTTGAGCTTTTCTAACCATCCTCTACACATATTCAACCATACTCAACCCATTTGAGCTCAAGTTAAGCCTTTCTTTGTGTAAACCATTCCTACCATAATGAACCTCTGTTTTCTTATTCTTACTTATTCTATGAGCAATTAAAGTTATCTTCAAAAAAGAGTTATAAAGAATGCAAGGTTTTTAGAGCAAAAGTGAATCATTAGTGCCATAACCCAAGTATTGAAAAGAAATAAGTTTGGGGGTATTGGTAACTAATCAAAAGAGGTAATGAAGTGTGACCAATGTAGTCACGACCCTAGGGTGTTATAAAAGAGAAGATCATGGTGATCTAGGGTAAAGAGCCACAAAATTAGGCCAAATAAACAGATATGAAGGTGTTGAAATTATGTTGAAAATCTGCTCATGTATGTGTTCCTTACTTGTTACAAAGTTCAGTAATCTCTTATGCTCTTACCTATGCTTTAATTATGCTCAAAATATTGTATATCTCATATCCCTTCTTTCGTTCAACCACTACCCTAAACCTCATTACTACCCTTGTAAAGTCCTTTTGATCCTTGGTGTTGCATGGTATTATGTGGAGAGAAGATTGGATAATGAGCTTATGGGGTTCGGAATTTTTGATTTTGCTCTAAGTGTGTGCGCATGTACTTATTTGAGTTGCAGGTGTTGTTCTGATTTGGCATTCACACACTACACTTAAGGATGTCATTGTGAGCCTTGGTTACCCTTGAATCATGTGTGGAACTTAGATTGTGATTGTTGTGTTTCTTTGGAACCATATATTTCGGTGATTCTTTGAGGATATTGTTTGGAAGGCTAGCAGCTTATTTCCTGTTTTCTAAATGGTATTTTTCCTTTGTTTTGCTTGAGGACTAGCAAAATCTAAGTTTGGGGGTATTTGATAAGGTCATAATTTCACACATTTGCATGCCTTCTTTGCTTAGTAATTTTGTTTAGCTTCTCTTTATTTTGAGTCTCTTACCTATGTTTGTGTGTTTTGTAGGTTAAGACAGCAAGAGATCACATTTGATGCAATCCATGCTTGTTAAGGGCTGATTGGGATAAGAGGAATATGGGCTTAAAGACAAACCCAATTTGGGCCACACTCCTTGTCAGTCCAGTTTCGTAGGTCATCTTTCAGGCCTCATTTCAGCAACTTACACAGGTCGGATGAGGAGACATCCTTGATAGAAGTTGTTCCAATGGGTGTCTATTATAACATATCCAAATTTCAGCCCAATTGGATAAATCTGGAGCCCTTAGCACGTCAAAGACTGAACCAAGGTCACAGAAATGTCATGATTGGCTGCCATCACATCTACATCCCTAGAGCCATGTGCTCAGCATGGGCAGCCATACATGGGAGTCAAATCAGCTCAGGAACTCAGAAAGATGAACAAAAGTCAAGCTTTGCATAAAGACACCATACCAAAGCATGGGCAGCTGGAGCAAGTGGCAAGAATAGCAGAAGGGAGCAGTTGGGAGCAGCTAAGAGAGGTGTGCTTCACCAGCTGTTGTTAAAATGTTAACTCGCAATTATGGGCCAATTAGTAATATAGCAAGACAAGTACGAGGTCGTACCCACGAGGACTGAGAAGTTAAAATTAGTTATGTACTTAGATTACCAAATTCAAGAAAGTAGGAGGTTAAGTCTAAAATAGAATTTAAACCAAGAGTGATTGTAATTGTTGAACAAATGAGGCAAAACGAAATTTCAAACAAAAGCAAAGTGAGCAAATGTAACAAAGAGTGTTTTTGTGGGCTGGAAAACAGATTGGGAGACTAGGGCATTCGATTCACCATAACAATTCAATTCTAGGTTATAAGGAGTCAAGTGACAAGTCTAATTCAGATTCAAAGATTGATTCTAGCTAAAGTGTGATTAGGCCATGGTGTCTGGTCCTAACCTTGTGTTCCTAATTCCCTAACTTGATCATTTGTTGTCTAACCTAAATTAAGCATTAGGAACTCATTAAGTATAGAAGAACAATTTAAACAACCAAGCATGTATCTAATCCATTTGTGAATGTCCATACATACTTTTCTTATTTATAGTTCAATTCGAATCAAAGCATGGTGTCTACTCTTGATTCAAACCAAGATAGCTAATATACAAGTTCTAATGGTGATCAATCATCCAAACAAGCATATTAACTGATAAGCATAATGAATAAGAACATGAATCATGAATCAAACTTGAAACTCAAAACTTCAACTTATAAACCCAGAATATTCATGTTAGGTTACATCGAAGTCCTAGTTATGAATTTAGCTACTCATAATGGAAATGAAACTTAAACAGAAATGAGAAACATAATGAATGTAATAAGAGTGGAAACCCATTTCGAAGTTACTTGTGGTGTCAAGGCTTCTCAAGTGCTTCTCACACCTAATGTGCTCCAAGAGCTTTCTCACATCTAGAGTATGGCAACTAAAGAGGTGATTTGGGATGAGTTTGGGTGATTGGTGATGGCAGAGAAAGAGGAAATTCGTAGGGAAATGGAAGGAAGGCTTGTTGGAGCTGTTTTGGTGATTTGGGATTTGAATGGAGTGTTTGGGGAAGGATGGGAGTGTTAGAGGATGGCTGAAGTGAATTTTAGGCTGAATGGAGTGACTTTTCTTTGAATGAGTGTGCATCACTCTATTTATAGAGTGCAAATTCGTGCTCCCCCATTGGCTGGTGAAGCTTTCAGCCATTCCTAGCTATTCCCATTTGTCCGAGCTACCCATTAGGTTCCCATGTCTGATTTGATGTGTAGCCCATCCCTCTAGGAATGTCACTGCCCATGCCTTCGAGTTTCCATGCTGCTGATTTGATGTGTAGCCCATGCCTCTAACACTCCCATGCCTTCGAAGTTTCTATCTGTCTTGTCAGATATGACTCAACATTAGTTGCATTCCTGAGCATGGAGTGCATTTTGATGGGCTCACGGATTGGGGTTGACTTAATCAATTGATCTATTTGAGTAGTCCATCTTGCCGTTCAGACTCTCATCTTTCCAGGACATATTATATGGGCCAATCAAAGTTGGGAGAAAGACGTTAAGGCCGAATCGAATGATAAGCAGAAAAGGGATTAAAAGCACACGTTTGACTCAATAACATAACCAAATCATAAGTTAGAAGGGTACAAAATGATATGCAATTGTGAACTGATCACCAGCCAAAGGGGAGGACGAAATTTCTCTCTATAAATAGAGAGCTGCTCACTCATTCAAGGGATATAGGCAGACACACACATTCACTTCATCCATTACTCTCAAACACACATTCAGATTCACAAAGAGAGAAGAGAATTTGGCTGTCCTGGGAATTCCTTTGCCATCATCTAGTTCTTCTCCTCTCTTTATCCTATCTATGTATTTCTTATTTTCTGTACTCATAGTTATGTCTAACTAACCCATTTAGTTAGGGCTTAGGATGAAGCCCTAGTCATGAATATTCAATGTTATGGATGATTTTATAGTTAATTGATTTCCTTGCTTTCATTACCAAGTTGTTAATCTCTAGTTTATTATGTGCTTGATGTATGTTTTCTTGGAGTAGCTAACTAAGATTTTATGCATCTAGCACAGGTTGGGAAGGGGTTTAGATTCACCAATTCTACTCTCCTTTCACAAGCAACAAATGAATGGCCTAAGAATCATTCAAGGGTTAATAACCATAGGTTGACTAGGACAGATACCATGTTCTAGGACTTGTGTGATTATCATATTCTCAAGAAGCTTAATGACTCTTGTATGCTTTATTCTAAGTAGATACCATGCTTAGGTTGCATATTAGAGATCACGTGTTGTGTAGATACCATGCATAATCACATGCCTTAGGAGAATCATGCATCCTGCACCTAGATACCATAGGCTTGTATGCGATAATCTATTGTTGATGAAGCTTTAGTCAATTTCTATGCATTCATAACTTGGATAGGAAGACTAGTGGTAGATTCCAAGGCTCTAACACCTCTCAATCTTTGTTTCACAACTTTTTGATTGCTGCCCGGTGTTTACTTTGAGCACTTTCATTTCACGTTCTTCTTTTCATTTCAACAACAAAACCCCCATTTCGAAAAGTCGTGTGTGGTGCTAGATTCTGTCCTAGACCTTGAGTAATTAGCAAGAGGCATTGTTGAATTTGACCTTGCCTTTAGCTAGTTAGTCAGTTTCTTTGTTCTATGTTTTTCTAGCATTCTAAGTAATTTAGCTTGGAACCAAGTTACCATTCTCTGTGGGATCGACCTCGTATTTACATAAGCTATACTATAAACGGTTCGCACTTAGAATTAAAGTTGCTGTTTTTAATAACTCATTTTAGTTGTTAGGAATTGAATCAACACATGGACTAATCGATTTGGATTGAGTCGAAAACATGGGGAACGTCATAATATGGGGAGGAGTCATTTGGTAAGTTTTGAGTGAAATCCAATGCCTAAAACAATGCAATGCACCAACCACTCCATTTCAGAACTAACCCGTACGATCTGAATTGTCCGATTTCATGGACTAATCGTTGGATTGAGTCAAAACTTGGGGAACATCATAATATGGTGGGAGGAGTCATTTGGTACTTTTTGAGTGAAATCCAATGCCTAAAACTATAAAATGCACCAACCACTCCATTTCAGAGCGAACTTTGTACGAACTTGGATTGTCCGATTTCATGGATGAATTCATATGAGATTGAGTCGAAAACTTGGGGAACATCATAATATGGTGGGAGGAGTCATTTGGTGAGTTTTGAGTGAAATCCAATGCCTAAAACAATTCAATGCACCAACCACTCCATTTGAGCGAACTTTGTACGATCCTGAATTGTCCAATTTCATGGACTAATCAATTTGGGATTGAGTCCAAAACTTGGGGAACATCATAATGTTGTGGGAGGAGTCATTTGGTGCGTTTTGAGTGAAATCCAAAGCCTAAAACTATGCAATGCACCAACCACTCCATTTCAAAACGAACTTTGTACGAAATTGGATTGTCCGATTTCGTGGACCAATCGATATGAGATTGAGTCGAAAACAAGGGGAACATCATAATATGGCGGGACGAGTCATTTGGTGAGTTTTGATTGAAATCCAATGCCTAAAACAATGCAATGCACCAACCACTCCATTTCAGAACGAACTTCGTACGATCCTGAATTGTCCAATTTCATGGACTAATCGATTTGGGATTGAGTCCAAAACTTGGGGAACATCATAATATGGTGGGAGGAGTCATTTGGTGCGTTTTGAGTGAAATCCAATGCCTAAAACTATGCAATGCACCAACCACTCCTTTTCATAACGAACTTTACGATCCTAAATTGTCCGATTTCATGAACTAATCGATTTGGGATTGAGTCGAAAACATGGGGAACATCATAATATGGGGAAGGAGTCATTTGGTGAGTTTTGAGTGAAATCAATGCCTAAAACAATGCAATGCACCAACTAGTCCATTTAACGAACTTTACGAACTTGGATTGTCCGATTTCATGGACGAATTCATATGAATTGAGTCAAAACTTGGGGAACATCATAATATGGTGGGAGGAGTCATTTGGTGAGTTTTGCGTGAAATCCAAGGCCTAAAACAATGCAATGCACCAACCACTCCATTTCAGACGAATGCGAGCACAATTGTCCGATTTCATGGACTAATCGATATGGGATTGAGTCCAAAACTTGGGGAACATCATAATATGGTGGGAGGAGTCATTTGGGGGGTTTTGAGTGGAATCCAAAGGCTAAAACTATGCAATGCACCAACCACTCCATTTCATAACAAACTTCGTACGAACCTGAATTGTCCGATTTCATGGACTAATCGATATGGGATTGAGTCCAAAACTTGGGGAACATCATAATATGGTGGGAGGAGTCATTTGGTGCGTTTTGAGTGAAATCCAATGCCTAAAACAATGCAATGCACCAACCACTCCTTTCGAAGCGAACCGTACGATTCTGAATTGTCAAATTTCATGGACTAATCGATTGGATTGAGTCCAAAACTTGGGGAACATCATAATATGGTGGGAGGAGTCATTTGGTGGGTTTTGAGTGAAATCCAATGCCTAAAACTATGCAATGCACCAACCACTCCTTTTCATAATGAACTTCGAACGATCCTGAATTGTCCGAGTTCATGGACTAATCGATTTGGGATTGAGTCCAAAACTTGGGGAACATCATAATATGGGGGAGGAGTCATTTGGTAAGTTTTGAGTGAAATCCAATGCCTAAAACTATGCAATGCACCAACCACTCCATTTCAGAACTAACTTTGTACGATCCTGAATTGTCCGATTTCATGGACTAATCGATATGGATACGGGAATGAGTCCAAAACTTGGGGAACATCATAATATGGTGGGAGGAGTCATTTGGGGTTTGAGTGAAATCCAAAGCCTAAAACTATGCAATGCACCAACCACACCATTTCAAAACGAACTTTGTACGAAATTGGATTGTCCGATTTCATGGACCAATCGATATGAGATTAAGTCGAAAACAAGGGGAACATCATAATATGGTGGGAGGAGTCATTTGGTGAGTTTTGATTGAAATCCAATGCCTAAAACTATGCAATGCACCAACCACTCCATTTCGTAAGCGAACTTTGTACGATCCTGAATTGTCCAATTTCATGGACTAATCGATTTGGGATTGAGTCCAAAACTTGGGGAACATCATAATATGGTGGGAGGAGTCATTTGGTGGGTTTTGAGTGAAATCCAATGCCTAAAACTATGCAATGCACCAACCACTCCTTTTCATAATGAACTTCATACGATCCTAAATTGTCCGATTTCATGGACTAATCGATTTGGGATTGAGTCGTCCAAAACATGGGGAACATCATAATATGGGGGAAGGAGTCATTTGGTGAGTTTTGAGTGAAATCCAATGCCTAAAACAATGCAATGCACCAACCACTCCATTTCAGAACGAACTTCGTACGAACTTGGATTGTCCGATTTCATGGACTAATCGATATGAGATTGAGTCCAAAACTTGGGGAACATCATAATATGGTGGGAGGAGTCATTTGGTGAGTTTTGCGTGAAATCCATGGCCTAAAACAATGCAATGCACCAACCACTCCATTTCAGAACGAACTTCGTACGATCCTTAATTGTCCAATTTCATGGACTAATCAATTTGGGATTGAGTCCAAAACTTGGGGAACATCATAATGTTGTGGGAGGAGTCATTTGGGGGGTTTTGAGTGAAATCCAAAGACTAAAACTATGCAATGCACCAACCACTCCATTTCAAAACGAACTTTGTACGAAATTGGATTGTCCGATTTCATGGACCAATCGATATGAGATTGAGTCGAAAACTTGGGGAACATCATAATATGGTGGGAGGAGTCATTTGGTGAGTTTTGATTGAAATCCAATGCCTAAAACAATGCAATGCACCAACCACTCCATTTCAGAACGAACTTCGTACGATCAATTGTCCAATTTCATGGACTAATCGATTTGGGATTGAGTCCAAAACTTGGGAACATCATAATATGGTGGGAGGAGTCATTTGGTGGGTTTGAGTGAAATCAATGCCTAAAACTATGCAATGCACCAACCACTCCATTTCATACGAACCCGTCAGACGACCTGAATTGTCCGATTTCATGGACTAATCGATATGGGATTGAGTCCAAAACTTGGGAATATCATAATGTGGTGGGAGGAGTCATTTGGGGGTTTTGAGTGGAATCCAAAGGCTAAAACTATACAATGCACCAACCACTCCATTTCATAACAAACTTTGTACGAACTGAATTGTCGATTTCATGGACTAATCGATATGGGATTGAGTCCAAAACTTGGGGAACATCATAATATGGTGGGAGGAGTCATTTGGTGGTTTTGAGTGAAATCAATGCCTAAAACAATGCAATGCACCAACCACTCCATTTAACGAACTTCGTACGATTAATTGTCAAATTTCATGGACTAATCGATTTGGCATTGAGTCCAAAACTTGGGGAACATCATAATATGGTGGGAGGAGTCATTTGGTGGGTTTTGAGTGAAATAAAATGCCTAAAACTATGCAATGCACCAACCACTCCTTTTCATAATGAACTTCGAACGATCCTGAATTGTCCGAGTTCATGGACTAATCGATTTGGGATTGAGTCGAAAACATGGGGAACATCATAATATTGGGAGGAGTCATTTGGTAAGTTTTGAGTGAAATCCAATGCCTAAAACAATGGAATGCACCAACCACTCCATTTCGAACTAACTTTGTACGATCCTGAATTGTCCGATTTCATGGACTAATCGATAGGAATGAGTCCAAAACTTGGGGAACATCATAATATGGTGGGAGGAGTCATTTGGGGGTTTTGAGTGAAATCCAAAGCCTAAAACTATGCAATGCACCAACCACTCCATTTCAAAACGAACTTTGTACGAAATTGGATTGTCCGATTTCATGGACCAATCGATATGGATTAAGTCGAAAACAAGGGGAACATCATAATATGGCGGGAGGAGTCATTTGGTGAGTTTTGATTGAAATCCAATGCCTAAAACAATGCAATGCACCAACCACTCCATTTCAGAACGAACTTCGTACGATCCTGAATTGTCCGATTTCATGGACTAATCGATATGGGATTGAGTCCAAAACTTGGGGAACATCATAATATGGTGGGAGGAGTCATTTGGTGGGTTTTGAGTGAAATCCAATGCCTAAAACTATGCAATGCACCAACCACTCCTTTTCATAACGAACTTCGTACGATCCTGAATTGTCCGATTTCATGGACTAATCGATATGGGATTGAGTCCAAAACTTGGGGAACATCATAATATGGTGGGAGGAGTCATTTGGTGGTTTTGAGTGAAATCCAATGCCTAAAACTATGCAATGCACCAACCACTCCATTTCAGAACGAACTTTGTACGAACTTGGATTGTCCGATTTCATGGACGAATTCATATGAGATTGAGTCGAAAACTTGGGGAACATCATAATATGGTAGGAGGAGTCATTTGGTGAGTGTTGAGTGAAATCCAATGCCTAAAACAAGCAATGCACCAACCACTCCTTTTCCAACGAACTTCATACGACCTGAATTGTCCGATTTCATGGACTAATCGATTTGGGATTGAGTCCAAAACTTTGGGAACAACATAATGGTGGGAGGAGTCATTTGGGGGGTTTTGAGTGGAATCCAATGGCTAAAACTATGCAATGCACCAACCACTCCATTTCGGAACGAACTTCGTACGATCTGAATTGTCCGATTTCATGGACTAATCGATATGGGATTGAGTCCAAAACTTGGGAACATCATAATATGGTGGGAGGAGTCATTTGGTGGTTTTGAGTGAACTCAATGCCTAAAACTATGCAATGCACCAACCGCTCCATTTCAGAACGAACTTTGTATGAACTTGGATTGTCCGATTTCATGGAAGAATTCACATGAGATTGAGTCGAAAACTTGGGGAACATCATGATATGGTGGGAGGAGTCATTTGGTGAGTTTTGAGTGAAATCCAATGCCTAAAACAATGCAATGCACCAACCACTCCATTTCAGAACGAACTTTGTATGAACTTGGATTGTCCGATTTCATGGACTAATTCATATGAGATTGAGTCGAAAACTTGGGGGACATCATAATATGGTGGAAGGAGTCATTTGGTGAGTTTTGAGTGAAATCCAATGCCTAAAACAATGCAATGCACCAACCACTCCATTTGAACGAACTTCGTCGATCCTGAATTGTCCGATTTCATGGACTAATCGATTTGGGATTGAGTCCAAAACTTGTGGAACATCATAATATGGTGGGGGGAGTCATTTGGGGAATTTTGAGTGGAATCCAAGCTAAAACTATGCAATGCACCAACCACTCCATTTCATAACGAACTTCGTACGAACTTGAATTGTCCGTTTCATGGACAAATCGATATGGGATTGAGTGTCCAAAACTTGGGGAACATCATAATATGGTGGGAGGAGTCATTTGGTTCGTTTTAGTGAAATCCAAAGCCTAAAACTATGCAATGCACCAACCACTCCATTTCATAACGAACTTCGTACGAACCTGAATTGTCCGATTTCATGGACTAATCGATATGGGATTGAGTCCAAAACTTGGGGAACATCATAATATGGTGGGAGGAGTCATTTGGTGCTTTTTGAGTGAAATCCAATGCCTAAAACTATGCAATGCACCAACCACTCCATTTCAGAACGAACTTTGTATGAACTTGGATTGTCCGATTTCATGGACGAATTCATATGAGATTGAGTCAAAAACTTGGGGAACATCATAATATGGTGGGAGGAGTCATTTGGTGGGTTTTGAGTGAAATCCAATGCCTAAAACAATGCAATGCACCAACCACTCCATTTCATAACGAACTTCGTACGATCCTGAATTGTCCAATTTCATGGACTAATCGATTTGGATTGAGTCCAAAACTTGGGGAACATCATAATATGGTGGGAGGAGTCATTTGGTGAGTTTTGAGTGAAATCAATGCCTAAAACTATGCAATGCACCAACCACTCCTTTTCTGCGAACTTCTACGATCTGAATTGTCCGATTTCATGGACTAATCGATTTGGGATTGAGTCGAAAACTTGGGGAACATCATAATATGGGGAGGAGTCATTTGGTGAGTTTTGGTGAAATCAATGCCTAAAACAATGAAATGCACCAACCACTCCATTTCAGAACTAACTCGTACGATCCTGAATTGTCCTATATCATGGACTAATCGATATGGGATTGAGTCCAAAACATGGGGAACATCATAATATGGTGGTCGGAGTCATTTGGTGGGTTTTGAGTGAAATCCAATTTCTAAAACTATGCAATGCACCAACCACTCCTTTTCATAATGAACTTCGTACGATCCTGAATTGCCCGATTTCATGGACTAATCGATTTGGGATTGAGTCGAAAACATGGGGAACATCATAATATGGGGGAAGAAGTCATTTGGTGAGTTTTGAGTGAAATCCAATGCCTAAAACTATGCAATGCACCAACCACTCCATTTCATAACTAACTTCGTACGATCCTGAATTGTCCGATTTCATGGACTAATCGATATGAGATTGAGTCCAAAACTTGGGGAACATCATAATATGGTGGGAGGAGTCATTTGGTGCTTTTTGAGGGAAATCCAACGCCTAAAACTATGCAATGCACCCACCACTCCATTTCAGAACGAACTTTGTACGAACTTGGGTTGTCCGATTTCATGGACGAATTCATATGAGATTGAGTCGAAAACTTGGGGAACATCATAATATAGTGGGAGGAGTCATTTGGTGAGTTTTGAGTGAAATCTAATGCCTAAAACAATGCAATGCACCAACCACTCCATTTCAGAACGAACTCGTGATCCTGAATTGTCCGATTTCATGGACTAATCGATTTGGGATTGAGTCCAAAACTTGGGGAACATCATAATGTTGTGGGAGGAGTCATTTGGGGGGTTTTGAGTGGAATCCAAAGTCTAAAACTATACAATGAACCAGCCACTCCATTTCAACGAACTTCATTCGAACTGAATTGTCGATTTCATGGACTAATCGATATAGGATTGAGTCCAAAACTTGGGGAACATCATAATGTGGTGGGAGGAGTTATTTGGGGAGTTTTGAGTGGAATCAAAGGCTAAAACTATGCAATGCACCAACCACTCCATTTCATAACGAACTTCGTATGAACCTGAATTGTCCGATTTCATGGACTAATCGATATGGTATTGAGTCTAAAACTTGGGGAACATCTTAATATCGTGGGAGGAATCATTTGGTGCGTTTTGATTGAAATCCAGCGCCTAAAACTATGCAATGCACCAACCTTCACTTCATAACGAACTGTACGATTGTGAATTGTCCGATTTCATGGACTAATCGATATGGGATTGAGTCCAAAACATGGGGAACATCATAATATGGGGTGAGGAGTCATTTGGTGAGTTTGAGTAAAATCCAATGCCTAAAACTTTGCAATGCACAAACCACTCCATTTCATAACGAACTTCGTGAACCTGAATTGTCCGATTTCATGGACTAATCGATATCGGATTGAGTCTAAAACTTGGGGAACATCTTAATATGGTGGGAGGAGTCATTTGCTGCGTTTTGAGTGAAATCCAATGCCTAAAACTATGCAATGCACCAACCACTCCATTTCATAACGAACTTCGTACGAACCGAATTGTCCGATTTCAAGGACTAATCGATATGGTATTGAGTCTAGAACTTGGGGAACATCTTAATATCGTGGGAGGAGTCATTTGGTGCGTTTTGATTGAAATCCAGCGCCTAAAACTATGCAATGCACCAACAACTCCATTTCATAACGAACTTCGTACGATTGTGAATTGTCCGATTTCGTGGACTAATCGATATGGGATTGAGTCCAAAACTTGGGAACATCATAATATGGGAGGAGTCATTTGGTGAGTTTTGAGTGAAATCAATGCCTAAAACTTTGCAATGCACCAACCACTCCTTTTCATAGTGAACTCGTACGATCTGAATTGTCCGATTTCATGGACTAACGATTTGGGATTGAGTCGAAAACATGGGGAACATCATAATATGGGGAGGAGTCATTTGGTGAGTTGAGTGAAATCAATGCCTTAAACTATGCAATGCACCAACCACTCAATTTCGAACTAACTTCGTACGATCAATTGTCCGATTTCATGGACTAATCGATATGGGATTGAGTCAAAACTTGGGGAACATCATAATAGGTGGGAGGAGTGATTTGGTGCTTTTGGTGAAATCCAATGCCTAAAACAATGCAATGCACCAACCACTCCATTTCATAACGAACTTCGTACGATCTGAATTGTCCGATTTCATGGACTAATCGATTTGGGATTGAGTCCAAAACTTGGGAACATCATAATATGGTGGGAGGAGTCATTTGGGGTTTTGAGTGGAATCCAAAGGCTAAAACTATGCAATGCACCAACCACTCCATTTCTAACGAACTTACGAACCTGAATTGTCCGATTTCATGGACCAATCGATATGAGATTGAGTCAAAACAGGGGAACATCATAATATGGTGGGAGGAGTCATTTGGTGAGTTTTGAGTGAAATCCAATGCCTAAAACAATGCAATGCACCAACCACTCTATTTGAGCGAACTTCATACGACCTGAATTGTCCGATTTCATGGACTAATCGATTTGGGATTGAGTCCAAAACTTTGGGAACATCATAATGTGTGGGAGGAGTCATTTGGGAGGTTTTGAGTGGAATCAAAGCTAAATACTATGCAATGCACCAACCAATCCATTTCTAACGAACGTAAATCTGAACCCAGATTGTCCGATTTCATGGACTAATCGATATGGGATTGAGTCCAAAACTTGGGGAACATCATAATATGGTGGGAGGAGTCATTTGGTTTGTTGAGTGAAATCCAATTCCTAAAACTATGCAATGCACCAACCACTCCATTTCAGAACGAACTTATGTACGAACTTGGATTGTCCGATTTCATGGACGAATTCATATGTGATTGAGTCCAAAACTTGGGGAACATCATAATATGGTGGGAGGAGTCATTTGGTGAGTTTTGAGTGAAATCCAATGCCTAAAACAATGCAATGCACCAACCACTCCATTTCAGCGAACTTATCGACCACAGATTGTCGATTTCATGGTACTAATCGATGTGGGATTGAGTCCAAAACTTTGGGAACATCATAATGTGTGGGAGGAGTCATTTGGGGTTTTGAGTGGAATCTGATCAGTTCCACAATTGCATATCATTTGTACCCTTCTAACTTGTGATTTGGTTTATGTTATTGAGTCAAGCGTTGTGCTTTTTAATCCCTTTCTACTATTTATCATTGATTCATTGAGCCTTAGGTACAATGGTGCCTGGAAAGAAAGATGCAAAATGGTGCAAAGCAAGCAGATTGGGTTGGCAACTCATTTCGGCATTAACGTCTTTCTAACTTTGATTGGCCCATATAATATGTACTGGAAAGATGAGAGTCTAAGCTGCAAGATGGACTACTCAAATAGATCAATTGATTAAGTCAACCCCAATCAGTAGCCCATCAAAATGCACTCCATGCTGGAGATGCTGCTATTTGTTGAGTCATGTCTTGACAAGACAACATGAAACTCGGAAGGCATGGGCAGTGACATTCCTAGAGGCATGGGCTACACATCAAATGTCAGCATGAGAACCTTTGGCGCAGCTCGGACAAATAGGAATAGCTAGGGCCATTTTGTGCTTCACCGGCCAATGGGGGCACAATTTGCACTCTATAAATAGAGTGATGCACTCTCATTCAAAGGGGAGTCACTCCATTGGCCTAAATTCCTTCACCCATCCTCTAACACTCCCATCCTTCCCAAACACTCCATTAGGTCCCAAATCACCAAAACTCTCCAACAAATGCCTTCCTTCCATTTCCTACAATTTCCTCTTTCTCTGCCATCACACTCACCCAAACTCATCCCAAATCACCTCTTTAGTTGCCATACTCTAGACGTAGAAAGCTCTTGGAGCGAGCATTAGGTGTGGAGAAGCACTTGAAGCCTTAGACACCACAAGTAACTTGAAATGGGTTTTTACTCTTATTACATTCATTATGTTTTCTCATTTCATGTTTAAGTTTCATTTCCATTATGAGTAGCTAAATTCATAACTAGGACTTGATGTAACCTAACATGAATATGCAGGTTTATAAGTTGAAGTTTTGAGTTTCAAGTTTGATTCATGATTCATGTTCTTATTCATTATGCTTATCAGTTAATATGCTTGTTTGGATGATTGATCACCATTAGAACTTGTATATTAGCTATCTTGGTTTTGAATCAAGTAGACACCATGCTTTGATTCGAATTGAACTATGAATAAGAAAAGTATGTATGGACATTCGACATTGAGGGGATTAGATACATGCTTGGTTGTTTAAATTGTTCTTCTATGCTTACAGGCAGAACACATGCGAATTCTATAGAAGGTTCATCAAAAAATTTGAGCATTTCAAGACCATTGTGTAATCTCCTTGCTAAGGATCTGTTTTTGAGTTTGTGAAACTTGCATGGAAACCGACCTTGAAGAAAGAGCTAACCAGCCCCTATTATCATAGCTCAGTTGGTCTTTACCATTTGAAATAATGTGTGATGCCTCGACTTTTTATTATTAGTGCAGTTCTAGGTCAAAAGAAGAACAAGCTTCCCCATGTGATTCATTATCACAGGCGGACCTTGGTGATGCCCAACTCAATTACTCCTATGAGAGAAGGAGTTATTCTTTGTGGTTTGCTTTGAAAAATTTCGTTCTTACCTTGTTGGTTCCTAAAGTAATTGTTTATTACGACCATCTTGCTCTAAATGCTTGCTCACTAAGAAGGGCGTAAACCACGCTTGATCGGATGGATTCTCTTGCTGCAGGGTGATTTGGAGAATTGAGACAAGAAGGATGTGAAATGTAGTGGCTGTGTTTGGGTATGGTTGAAGAGCAAGGAGAAAATTTCATCTACCCTTGAATGAGACTTTCCCGGATAAACATTATTGTTGCCCAAGTCAAGAGCCATGGTATGCACAATTTTGAAATTAATTATCTTGCTTGTGGTGTTCTTAGAAATGATCCTTATCGAGGACAAAGAGAAGTTCTTTTCATGGTGAAACATTATATAGGATGAACCTTTCTTATTCAAGCATTGCCCGGATCAACTCATTAGAAGATGTGTTCGGAAGAAGAACAAGAAAGCATCCTTGAGCGCCACAGAATTTAATGTGAGGTACTTTGGAGCTAAGAGAACCGCCTAAATTTTGTCAATTTCTTTTGGCTCTCTATTCAAAAGATGCATTTAATTTTTGTGTTAAGTGTGATAGGTGTCAAAGGATGGAAACATAAACATGAAGGCAATGCTATTGAAGAACATACTCTTTGTGGAACTCTTGATGTATAAATTATTGATTTCATGGGACCATTCCCATCTTCCTTTGGATATACCTACATACTTGTTGCTGTTGATTATGTGTCTAAATGGGGGAAACCATAGCCACCAAAACCAATGATCATAGGTGGTCTGAAGTTCTGAAGACAATATTTTCTAGTTTGTTACTCAGGGCTGTCATTAGTAATGGGCAGCCACTTCTGCAACAAGCCATTTGGAAGCACTCATGAAAGTACAACATCACCCACAGTCTCTACACCATATCATCCTCAAACTTCTGAATCAAGTAGAAATAAGCAGCAGAGAAATTAAGCAGATCTAGAAGGTGGTGAATAGTACAAGGAAGATTGGGCTGCCAAGCTCAATGATGCATTATGGGCTTATAGGACTGTATAAGACTCCCATCCAGATGAGCCTTATCGTCTTGTGTTTGGGAGAAGGCTGTCACTTGCCAATGGAGCTTGAACACAATGCTTTTGGGCCATAAAGAAGTTGAATTTAGATCTGGACAAGGCCGTACATGTTAGAAAGTTTCAGCTCAATGAATTGGAAGAAATTAGACATAAGTCCTATGAGAATGCAAGGCTTTACAAAGAGCAGACAAGAGTTACCATGATAAAGAACATTCAGCAGAAAGAGTTCACCAAAGGTATGCCATGATTCTTTTTGTTTAACTCACGTTTGCGTCTCTTTCAGGAAAATTGAAGTCTAGGTGGCTTGGCCCATTCACCAAGTAATTGATCAATGTTTCTCCCTATGGGGCTGTGGAGATTCAAAACCCTAAAAAAAGATGGCTCATTTCAAAGTAAATGGACAAGCGTTAAAGCCATTCTATGAGAGTGTCAGTTGAATTCAAACTGGTCATGTGGTGGATCATCTTCCATTCATTACAATCAAGTTAGCTAATCACTGCAATGTCTTGCCAAGACATTAACTAAAGCTTCTTGGAAAGGCAACCCATGTTTGAAGAATAAGGTGCTTGGTAGTATTTCGACCTAATCGCATCAAGAGGAGTTTCTCTAATCTTGGTCTAAACTTTCCCTTATTATTTACATGTTCTCACTCATCTTTGTTATGCTTTAACATTGAGGACAATGTTCAATCAAACTCAGAGTGCAGGGAGGTTTTCAATTTTGTTCATTTGTGTTTACAATTTTAAATCCGCTTGTCACTTTTTATTTTTATTTATTTTTATTTTTTTTGAATTTCATACAATCAATGCTATGGAGCTGCCATTGAGATTTTCATATCAGAAATTTTACACTTCACAAAGCTTTTGCTCTTAGAATTCTGGTGGCTAAGGTACCATGCTCAGATTATTGAAGGAGAATAGTGGAGACTACCCTAGTGAGCTATTTCGAGCCTAATTGCATTCTTGAGAGGGTTTAAAGTGTTTCTATTCCTCATCTCTACTTATTTTCTTCAATTCACTCTAAATGATCTCATTGTTCCATTTTGATTGAATACTAAGGATGACCATTCTCTTTGCAGATACTCGGTCAGTGCGTGCTCTCATTCATGAATGAACTCATTGAAGTGATGCTAGGCTATGTGTGTATAACCATTCTCTGTGCTTTCTTTTCACCCTACCCATTAAGTGTGTTCCATCAGCTCTCTGCAGCCAAACACTTCAAGCCTTTTCTTTATCACCCTCATAATTCCCCTAACCTTGTATCTCAATCTGAGATATTTAACCTATTATAGCCATACCTATAGCTTAGAAATATACAAGGTGTGCCAAGATAAAGTTTGAAGCAAGGAAGATTTGCTGCCACATGCCTAAATGTAAATTGGTGTGAATCTGTGCAGTGAAGAAGAAGAAGTAGATCAAGTCACAAATAAGAAAGATAAAGAGAAATGTTTGGAGAAAGTGTTTGCGATTTGATCTAAATGTGAAATATAAAGTCTATGCAGATGATGCTATGAAGTTTGCAGCCATATCATTCTAAATCAATGATACCTTGCAGATCAATGAAGAATGCAACCTTGGTATGTTCTTAAGTTAATTGTGTTCTTTCCAACTCTTCCATTTCCCTAACCTTAGCCATTCATTACAACCTTGTGAAAGACCTAGCTGATCTTTGAGGATGTATTCATGGTGCTGGTATGTATGTGTGTATCTCTATTCTTAGTATTTGATTCCCTTCATGAGATCTAACCAAATATCCATATTCTATTTCATATACTCACTTATGCTTGTTTGAGAGAATAAAACCATAGGTTTTGAGTGATTGAGTGCTATGTGAGAATTAGAGTTGAAGCATGTTCTTCCTTCAAGATTTAGTATGTTTACTTTGAAGCTGTGTGCCTTTGAGCTATAGCTTCCACTTTACACACTTATTGATCATCTATCTTGGCAACTCTCAAGTGTTGGAGGTATGATTAAAGTTTTCTTTCATTTTCATTAGTCGTTTTCAAGTTAGTTTTCTAACCTTTTGTTTCATAAATGGTCATAAAAAGCGTTTGTGGGTATCGTTTCAATTAAACCCTCAGGTGAGACACAACTCCTTCTACTAGGATGCCTAGAGGTTTAAAGGCTTGTTGCATATGCTCAATGCAAACGCAGGTTACCGTGAAGTGGTTTAGATTAAACTTCTTGTTTGTTTTTAACTTTATTTTCTTTTGTTTTGCTAGGGGACTAGTAAAATCTAGGTCCAGGGGTATTTGATCGTTCACAATTGCATATCATTTTGTACCCTTCTAACTTATGATTTGGTTATGTTATTGGAGTCAAGCGTATCTTTATCCTTTTACATTTCATCATTAGTTCATTGAGCCTTAGGTAGCAATGGTGCCTTTGGAATGAAAAGATGCAAATGGTGCAAAACGAGCGGTAGGTTGGCAACTCATTTCGCATTAAATCTTTCTCCCAACTTGATTGGCCCATATAATATGTACCTGGAAAGATGAGAGTCAGCTGCAAGATGGACTACTCAAATAGATCAATTGATTAAGTCAACCCCTTTAATCAGTGAACCCATCAAAATGCACTCCATGCTCGAGAATGCAAGCTATTTTTCATTGAGTCATGTGTGACAATGACATAATGGAAACTCAAGAAAGCATGGGCAGCGACATTCCTAGAGGCATAGGCTAACACATCAAATCAGCAGCATGGGAACCTAATGGGCAGCTCGGACAAATGGGAATAGCTAGGAATGGTGTGCTTCACCTGAGCCAATGGGGAGCACAATTTGCACTCTAAATAGAGTGATGCACACTCATTCAAAGAGAGTCACTCCATTCAGCCTAAAATTCACTTGACCATCCTCTAACACTCCCATCCTTCCCCAAACACTCCATTCAGTCCCAAATCACCAAAACAGCTCCAACAAGCCTTCCTTCCATTTCCCTACGAATTTCCTCTTTCTAACATGCCATCACCACTCACCCAAACTCATCCCAAATCCTCCTCTTTAGTTGCCATACTCTAGATGTGAGAAAGCTCTTGGAGCAGCATTAGGTGTGGAGAAGCACTTGGAGAAGCCTTGGACACCACAAGTAACTTGAAATGGGTTTTCCTCTTATTACATTCATTATGTTTTCTCATTTCTGTTTAAGTTTATTTCCATTATGAGTAGCTAAATTCATAACTAGGACTTGATGTAACCTAACATGAATATTCAGGGTTATAAGTTGAAGTTTTGAGTTTCAAGTTTGATTCATGATTCATGTTCTTATTCATTATGCTTATCAGTTAATATGCTTGTTTGGATGATTGATCACCATTAGAACTTGTATATTAGCTATCTTGGTTTGAATCAGAGTAGACACCATGCTTTGATTGAATTGAACTATGAATAAGAAAAGTATGTATGGACATTTGACAACAGAGTTAGATACATGCTTGGTTGTTTAAATTGTTCTTCTATGCTTAATGAGTTCCTAATGCTTAATTTAGGTTAGACAACAAATGATCAAGTTAGGAATTAGGAACACAAGGTTAGGACCAGGACACCATGGCCTAATCACACTTTAGCTAGAATCAATCTTTGAATCAATTAGACTTGTCCTTGACTCCTTATAACCTAGAATTGAATTGTTATGGTGAATCAGATGCCTAGTCTCCCAATCTGTTTTCCAGCCCACAAAAACACTCTTTGTTACATTTGCTCACTTTGCTTTTGTTTGAAATTTCGTTTTGCCTCAATTGTTCAACAATTACAATCCTCTTTATTTAAATTCTATTTTAGACTTAACCTCCTACTTTCTTGAATTTGGTAATCTAAGTACATAACTAATTTTAACTTCGGTCCTAAGTAGTACGACCTTCGTACTGTCTTGCTATATTACTAATTGGCCCGTCTGATTATGAGTTAACATTTTAATCAAGAATCCAAAGGCTAAAACTATGCAATGCACCAACCACTCCATTTCATAACGAACCGACGAACTGAATTGTCGATTTCATGGACTAATCGATATAGGATTGAGTCCAAAACTTCGGCAACATCATAATATGGTGGGAGGAGTCATTTGGTTCTTTTGGAGTGAAATCCAATTCCTAAAACTATACAATGCACCAACCACTCCATTTGAGCGAACTTTGTCTAGAACTTGGATTATCCGATTTCATGGACGAATTCATATGAGATTAGTCCAAAACTTGGGAACATCATAATATGGTGGGAGAGTCATTTGGTGAGTTTTGAGTGAAATTCAATGCGTAAAATAATGCAATGCTAACCACTCCATTTCAAAACGAACTATCGTAAATCTGAATTGTCCGATTTCAGGACTAATCGATTTGGGATTGAGTCCAAAACTTGGGGAACATCATAATGTGGTGGGAGGAGTCATTTGGGGGGTTTTGAGTGGAATTCAAAGGCTAAAACTATACAATGCAACCACTCCATTTCAGAGCGAACTTGACAGAACCCAATTGTTCGATTTCATGGACCAATCGATGAGGTTGAGTCGAAAACATGGGGAACATGATAATATGGCGGGAGGAGTCATTTGGTGAGTTTTGAGTGAAATCAATGCCTAAAACAATGCAATGCACCAACCACTCCTTCTTGACAAACTTCTTGATACGACCACTGATTGTCGATTTCATGGACTAATCGGATTTAATTGAGTCAAAACTTGGGAACATCATAATGTTGTGGGGAGTCATTTGAAGTTTGGTGGAATCAAAGGCTAAAACTATACAATGCACCAACCACTCCATTTCATACGAACTCCGTCTGCGAAACTGAATTGTCCGATTTCATGGACTAATCGATATGGGATTGAGTCCGAAACTTCGGAACATCATAATATGGTGGGAGGAGTCATTTGGTTCTTTTGGAGTGAAATCCAATTCCTAAAACTATGCAATGCACCAACCACTCCATTTCAGAACGAACTTTGTACGAACTTGGATTGTCCGATTTCATGGACGAATTCATATGAGATTGAGTCGAAAACTTGGGGAACATCATAATATGGCGGGAGGAGTCATTTGGTGAGTTTTGAGTGAAATTCAATGCGTAAAATAATGCAATGCACCAACCACTCCATTTCAAAACGAACTAGTATGCGATACTGATTGTCGATTTCATGGACTAATCGATTTGGGATTGAGTCCAAAACTTGGGGAACATCATAATGTGGTGGGAGGAGTCATTTGGGGGGTTTTGAGTGGAATTCAAAGGCTAAAACTATGCAATGCACCAACCACTCCATTTCATAGCGAACTTTGTACGAAACTGAATTGTCCGATTCATGGACCAATCGATATGAGATTGAGTCGAAAACTTAGGAACATCATAATATTGTGGGAGGAGTCATTTGGTAAGTTTTGAAGGAAATCCAATGCAAAACAATGCAATGCACCAACCACTCCATTTGAGGCGAACTTCATACGACTTAATTTGGATTGTCATTTCATGGACTAATCGATTTAGGATTGAGTCAAACTTGGGAACATCATAATATATGGTGTGGAGGAGTCATTTGAAGTTTTGAATGGAATCCAAAACAAAACTATACAATGCACAACCACTCCATTTGCATGAACACTTCGTACGAACCTGAATTGATATTTCATGGACTAATCGATATAGGATTAGTCAAAACTAAAGAACATCATAATATGGTGGGAGGAGTCATTTTGTCTTTTGGTGAAATCCAATGCCTAAAACTATGCAATGCACCAACCACTCCCAGACTTTGTAACGAACTGACTTAATTATCTGAATTGTCGATACAAATTCATGGACTCAATTCGATATGAGATTGATCCAAAACTTCAGAACATCATAATATGGTGGGAGGAGTCATTTGGTGAGTTTTGAGTGAAATCCAATGCCTAAAACTATGCAATCCACCAACCGACTCCATTTCAGAACGAACTGCATTCGTACGATCCTGAATTGTCGATTTCAAGGACTAATCGATTTGGGATTGAGTCCAAAACTTGGGGAACATCATAATATGGTGGGAGGAGTCATTTGGTGGTTTGAGTGGTGGGTTTTGAGTGAAATCAATGCCTAAAACTATGCAATGCACCAACCACTCCTTTTCATAACGAACTTCCTACAAACTTGAATTGTCCTATTTCATGGACTAATCGATATGGGATTGAGTGGGAACATCATGGTGGGAACATTTGGTGAGTTTTGAGTGAAATTGGCCTAAAACTATGCAATGCACCAACCACTCCATTTGACACTTCCTCATAATATGGACTAATCAAAATGGGAGGTCCAAACAGAACATCATTTGGTGGGAGAGTCATTTGGTGTTTTGAGTGAAATCAATGCCTAAAACTGCAATGCACCAACCACTCCATTTCAGAACGAACTTCCAGAATCGAATGAACAGAATTGTTCGAATTGTCTGAATTTCATGGACTAATCGATATGGGATTGAGTCAAAACTTAGGAACATCATAATATGGTGGGAGGAGTCATTTGGTGAGGTTTTAGTGAAATCAATGCCTAAAACTATGCAATGCAACCACTCTTTTTCGTAACGAACAGATCGTACGATCGAATTGTTCTCGATTTCATGGACTAATCGACTAATCGATATGGTTGACTGGGTCCAAAACCATAATATGGTGGGAGGATTTGGTCATTTGGTGGGTTTTTCAATGCCTAAAACGACTTGAACTTCAATCGAACTTCATTTAACTTGAATTGTCCTATTTCATCAAATGATTTAATGGATCGATATGGGATTGAGTCCAAAACTTGGGAACATCATAATATGGTGAGGAGTCATTTGGTGGTTTGATGAAATCAATGCCTAAAACTATGCAATGCACAACCACTCCATTTCAGAGCGAACTTCCTACGATCCTGATTGTCCGATTTCATGGACTAATCGATATTGGATTGAGTCCAAAACTTGGGGAACATCATAATGGTGGGAGGAGTCATTTGGTAGTTTTGAGTGAAATCAACCTATGCCTACTATGCAATGCACCAACCACTTATTTCAGAACATTTGAGCAGCGAACCGAATGACAGAATTGTTCTCTTTCATGGACTAATCGATGGGATTGAGTCCAAAACTTTGGGAACATCATAATATAGTGGGAGGAGTCATTTGGGGGTTTTGAGTGGAATCCAAATCAAAGCCTAAAACTATACAATGCACCAACCACTCCATTTCAGCACGCTTTAACTGGAATTGTCAGATTTCATGGACCAATCGATATGAGATTGAGTCAAAACATGGGGAACATCATAATATTCTGGGAGAGTCATTTGGTGAGTTTTAGTGAAATCAATGCATAAAAACAATGCACCAACCACTCGTTTGAGCGAACTATCTGACACTGAATTGTCGATTCATGGACTAATCGATATGGGATTGAGTCCAAAACTTGGGAACATCATAATATGGGAGGAGTCATTTGGTGGTTTTGAGGTGAAATCAATGCCTAAAACTATGCAATGCACCAACACTCGTTTCAGCATCGAACTTGCGAACTTGATTGTCCGATTTCATGGACTAATCATATGGATTAGTTGGGAACATCATAATTGGTGGGAGGAGTCATTTGGGGGTTTTAGTGGAATCCAAAGGCTAAAACTATGCAATACACCAACCACTCCATTTCTGCGAACTTTGTACTGAAACTAAATTGTTCGATTTCATGGACTAATCATGGGATTGAGTCAAAATGGGAACATCATAATATGGTGGAGGAGTCCATTTGAGTGAAATCCTAAAGGCTAAAACTATGCAATGCACCAACCACTCCATTTCGAACCAACTTTGTACAAACTTGGATTGTCAGATTTCATGACCAATCATATGAGATTGAGTCAAAACTTAGGAACATCATAATGGTGGGAGGAGTCATTTGGTGAGTTTTGAGTGAAATTGTGCAATGCACCAACCACATTTGAGTATGACGGAATCATATCTGTGAATTATCAGATTTATGGACTAATCGTGGGATTGAGTCATCATAATATGGTGTCATTTGGTGGATTTTAGTGAAATCAATGCCTAAAACTATACTCCATTTCACGAACTTAATGCGAACATGGACTAATCGATTTATTGAGTCAAAACTTCATCATAATATTCGAAATCCGCCTAAAACTATACAATCACTACATAATGAACTTCGTTGAATTGTCCTATTTCATGGACTAATCGATATGGGATTGAGTCCAAAACTTGGGGAACATCATAATATGGTGGGAGGAGTCATTTGGTGGGTTTTGAGTGAAATCCAATGCCTAAAACTATGCAATGCACCAACCACTCCATTTCAGAACGAACTTCTACGATCTGAATTGTCCGATTTCATGGACTAATCGATATGGGATTGAGTGCAAAACTTGGGGAACATCATAATATGGTGGGAGGAGTCATTTGGTGAGTTTTGAGTGAAATCCAATGCCTAAATCTATACAATGCACCAACCACTCTATTTGAGCGAACTTGAATGAACATGATTGTCCTATTTCATGGACTAATCGATGGGATTGAGTCCAAAACTTGGGAACATCATAATATGGTGGGAGGAGTCATTTGGGTTTTGGAGTGAAATCCAATGCCTAAAACTAATGCAATGCACCAACCACTCCATTTCATAACGAAACTTGATTGTCCGATTTCATGGACTAATCGATATGGGATTGAGTCAAAACATTTGGTGGGTTTTTGAAATCCAATACCTAAAACTATGCAATGCACCAACCACTCCATTTTAATCAACATCATAATTGTCCTTTTATGGTGGGAGGTCCAAAACTTGGGGTCATTTGGTGGGTTTTGAAATCCAATGTAAATCCAATGCACCAACCTTCCATTTCTAAAACTATGACTAATCAATGCACCATAATATGGTGGGAACATTTGGTGGGTTTTATGAAATTGAATGTCACTCCATTTATCACAAACGAACTCAAATGAACATGGATTGTCCTGCGATTTCATGGACTAATCGATATGGGATTGAGTCCAAAACTTGGGGAACATCATAATATGGTGGGAGGAGTCATTTGGTGCTTTTGAGTGAAATCCAATGCCTAAAACTATGCAATGCACCAACCACCCTCCATTTCAGAGAACAAACTTGTGAACAGGACTTGATTGTCGATTTCATGGACTAATTCATATGAGATTGAGTCGAAAAACTTTGGGAACATCATAATATGGTGGGAGGAGTCATTTGGTGAGTTTTGAGTGAAATCCAATGCCTAAAATCTATGCAATGCACCAACCACTCCATTTCAGAACGAACTTCGAATGAACATGAATTGTCTCTTTCATGGACTAATCGATATGGGATTGAGTCAAAACTTGGAGAACATCATAATATGGTGGGAGGAGTCATTTGGGGAGTTTTGAGTGAAATCAATATGGCTAAAACTATGCAATGCACCAACCACTCCATTCATAAGCGAACTTCGTCTGACGAACTTGAATTGTCGATTCATGGACCAATCGATATGAAGATTGAGTGGAAAACTTGGGAACATCATAATATGGTGGGAGGAGTCATTTGGTGAGTTTGGTGAAATCAATGCCTAAAACAATGCAATGCACCAACCACTCCATTTGAACGAACTTCATATGCAACTTGGTGTCGATTTCATGGACTAATCGATATGGATTGAGTCAAAACTTGGGAACATCATAATGTCATGGGAGGAGTCATTTGGGGGGTTTTGAGTGGAATCCAAAGGCTAAAACTATTAATGCACCAACCACTCCATTTCATAACGAACTTCGTACGAAACTGAATTGTTCGATTTCATGGACTAATCGATATGGGATTGAGTCCAAAACTTGGGGAACATCATAATATGGTGGGAGGAGTCATTTGGTGCTTTTTGAGCGAAATCCAATGCCTAAAACTATGCAATGCACCAACCACTCCATTTCAGAATGAACTTTGTACGAACTTGGATTGTCCGATTTCATGGACGAATTCATATGAGATTGAGTCGAAAACTTGGGGAACATCATAATGTGGCGGGAGGAGTCATTTGGTGGGTTTTGCGTCATTGAATGTCTAAAACTATGCAATGCACCAACCACTCTATTTCACAACTGAACTTCAAATGAACTTGAATTGTCCTATGTCATGGACTAATCGACTTGGGATTGAGTCCAAAACTTGGGGAATATCATAATGTGGTGGGAGGAGTCATTTGGTATTTTTTGAGTGAAATCCAATGCCTAAAAAACTATGCAATGCACCAACCACTCCATTTCAGAGCGAACTTGGTACGAACTTGGCATTTAATCTAATTGTCCGATTTCACGGACGAATTCATATGAGATTGAGTCAAAAACTTGGGGAACATCATAATATGGTGGGAGGAGTCATTTGGTGAGTTTTAAGTGAAATCCAATGCCTAAAACTATGCAATGCACCAACCACTCCATTTCAGAAAGAACTTCGTACGATCTGAATTGTCCAATTTCATGGACTAATCGATTTGGGATTGAGTCCAAAACTTGGGGAACATCATAATATGGTGGGAGGAGTCATTTGGGGGGTTTTGAGTGGAATCCAAAGGCTAAAACTATGCAATGCACCAACCACTCCATTTCCTAACGAACTTCATGCGTACGAACTGAAGTTGTCGATTTCATGGACCAATCGATATGAGTTGAGTCGAAAACATGGGAACATCATAATATGGCGGGAGGAGTCATTTGGTGAGTTTTGAGTGAAATCCAATGCCTAAAATAATGCAATGCACCAACCTCTCCATTTTCAGAACGAACTTCATACAACCTGAATTGTCCGTTTCATGGACTAATCGATTTAGGATTGAGTCCAAAACTTTGGGAACATCGTGGGAGGAGTCATTTGGGGGGTTTTGAGTGAAATCCAAAGGCTAAAACTATGCAATGCACCAACCACTCCATTTCATAACGAACTTAATCACGATCTGAATTGTCGATTTCAAGGACTAATCGATTTGGGATTGAGTCCAAAACTTGGGAACATCATAATATGGTGGGAGGAGTCATTTGGTGGGTTTTGAGTGAAATCCAATGCCTAAAACTATGCAATGCACCAACCACTCCTTTTCATAACGAACTTCCTACGAACTTGAATTGTCCTATTTCATGGACTAATCGATATGGGATTGAGTCGAAAACTTGGGGAACATCATAATATGGTGGGAGGAGTCATTTGGTGGGTTTTGAGTGAAACAATGCCTAAAACATGCAATGCACCAACCACTCCATTTGAAGCGAACTTCTCGAATTGTCAGATTTCATGGACTAATCAATATGGGATTGAGTCGAAAACTTGGGGAACATCATAATATGGTGGGAGGAGTCATTTGGTGAGTTTTGAGTGAAATCCAATGCCTAAATCTATGCAATGCACCAACCACTCTATTTAGAGCGAACTTTGAACGAGGTGTTCTCTTTCATGGACTAATCGATATAGGATTGAGTCCAAAACTTGAACATCATATATGGTGGGAGAGTCATTTGGGGTTTGAGTGGAATCAAAGGCTAAAACTATACAATGCACCAACCACTCCATTTCATACGAACTTGTCTGAACTGGGTCGTTCATGGACCAATCGATATGATTGAGTCGAAACATGGGAACATCATAATATTGCGGGAGAGTCATTTGGTGAGTTTTTGAAATCAATGCATAAAAGATCAATGCTCACGAATCCATTTTTGACTTGAGTACGAACTTGGATTATGAGTGACCAATTCATTTGAGATTGAGTCAACAGGGAACATCATAATATGGTGGGAGGAGTCATTACCTAAAACATTTGCAATGCACCAACCACTCCATTTCCTAACGAACTTCGTACGAACTGAATTGTCCGATTTCATGGACCAATCGATATGAGATTGAGTCGAAAACATGGGGAAAATCATAATATGGTGGGAGGAGTCATTTGGTGAGTTTTGAGTGAAATCCAATGCCTAAAACTAATGCAATGCACCAACCTCTCCATTTGAGCGAACTTCCATACAACCTGATTGTCAGATTTCATGGACTAATCGATTTGGGATTGAGTCAAAACTTTGGAACATCATAATGTCGTGGGAGGAGTCATTTGGGGGTTTTGAGTGGAATCAAAATGCTAAAACTATGCAATGCACCAACCACTCCATTTCATATGAACCGTCTGAAACTGAATTGTTCGATTTCATGGACTAATCGATATGGGATTGAGTCCAAAACTTGGGGAACATCATAATATGGTGGGAGGAGTCATTTAGTGTGTTTTGAGTGAAATCCAATGATTAAGTATGCAATGCAACCCTCATTTGAGCAGAACTTTATGCGAACTTGGATTGTCGATTTCATGGACTAATTCATATGAGATTGAGTCGAAAACTTGGGGAACATCATAATATGGTGGGAGGAGTCATTTGGTGAGTTTTGAGTGAAATCGAATGCCTAAAACAATTTATTGCACCAACACTCCATTTGGAAGCGAACGAATTGTAATCGATTGGGATTGAGTCAAAACTTGGGGAACATCATAATGTGGGAGGATCATTTGGGGGTTTTGAGTGGAATCCAAAGGCTAAAACTATTGCACCAACCACTCCAATAACGAACTTCTAAATGAATTGTGGACTAATCGAAACATCATAATATTTGGAAATCCAATGATTGAGCACCAACCACTCCATTTCGTAACAAAACTTGGGAACGATATGAGATTGATCATAATATATGGTGGGAGGAGTTCATTTGGTGAGTTTTGATTTGCCTAAAAAAACTATTGTAACATAACCAACATCCATTTGGATTTTGAAGTGAAATCAATGTCCAAAACTGGGAAACTAAAACATGTGGAGATTTGTATGCTTGCAATGCACCAACCACTCCTTTTCATAATGAACTTCGTACGAACATGAATTATCCTATTTCATGGACTAATCGATATCGGATTGAGTCCAAACCTTGGGGAACATCATAATGGTGGGAGGAGTCATTTGGTGGGTTTGAAAAATCCAATACCTAAAACTATGCAATGCAACCACTCCATTTCAGATCGAACTTCGTATGAACTTGGATTGTCCGATTTCTTGGACCAATTGATGTGGGATTGAGTTCAAAACTTGGGAACTTCATAATATGGTGGGAGGAGTCATTTGGTGGGTTTTGGTGAAATCTAATAGCAAACACTATGCAATGCACCAACACCCATTTCATACGAACTTCGTATGAACTGAATTGTCCGATTTCATGGACTAATCGATATGGGATTGAGTGCAAAACTTGGGGAACATCATAATATGGTGGGAGAGTCATTTGGTGGGTTTTGAGTGAAATCAATGCCTAAAACTATGCAATGCACCACACTCCATTTCAGAGCAGACTTGAATGAACATGAATTGTCCTATGTCATGGACTAATCGAGATGGGATTGAGTCCAAAACTTGGGGAACATCTTAATATGGTGGGAGGAGTCATTTGGTTCGTTTTGAGAGAAATCCAATGCCTCAAACTATGCAATGAACCAACCACTCCATTTCTGATACGAACTTTGTACGAACTTGGATTGTCCGATTTCTTGGACCAATCAACACGGGATTGAGTCCAAAACATGGGGAAGATCATAATATGTTCGGAGGACCCATTGGTGGGTTTTGGTGAAATCTAATGGCTAAAACTATCACCAACCTCTCCATTTAGAGCAGAACTTCCTCGATCTGAATTGTAAGTTTTCATGACTAATCGATGTAGGATTGAGTCCAAAACTTGGGGAACATCATAATATGGTGGGAGGAGTCATTTGGTGGGTTTGAGTGAAATCAATGCCTAAAACTGTGCAATGCACCAACCTCTCCATTTCGAGCGAACTTGAATGAACATGAATTGTCCTCGTCATGGACTAATCGATATGGGATTGAGTCCAAAACTTGGGGAACATCATAATATGGTAGGAGGAGTCATTTGGTGGGTTTTGAGTGAAATCAAATGCCTAAAACTATGCAATGCCCCAACCTCTCCATTTCAGACGAAGTTTCTCGATCCTGAATTGTAAGATTTCATGGACACATCGATATGGGATTCAGTCTAAAACTTGGGGAACATCGTAATATGGTGGGAGGAGTCATTTGGTGAGTTTTGGTGAAATTTTAGCCTAAAACTATGCAATGCACCAACCACTCCATTTCAGAACGAACTTCGAAAGAACATGAATTGTCCTATATCATGGACTAATCGATATGGGATTGAGTCCAAAACTTGGGGAACATCTTAATATGGTAGGAGGAGTCATTTGGTGGGTGTTGAGTGAAATTCAATGGCTAAAACTATGCAATACACCAACCACTCCATTTCATAACGAACTTCGTACAAACCTGAATTGTCTTATATCATGGACTAATCGATATGGGATTGAGTCCAAAACATGGAGAACGTCATAATATGGTGGAGGAGTCATTTGGTGGGTTTTGAGGTGAAATCAATGCCTAAAACTATGCAATGCACCAACCACCCTTTTCATAACGAACCTGAATTATCCGATTTGATGGACTAATCCATACGGGAGTTGAGTCCAAAACTTGGGAAACATCATAATTTGGTGGGAGGACTCATTTGGTGGGTTTTGAGTGAAATCAATACCTAAAACTATGCAATGCACCAAAAACTCCATTTCATATCGAACTTGGTATGAACTTGGATTGTCCGATTTCTTGGACCAATTAGCGTGGGATTGTGTTCAAAACTTGAGGGCATGATAAGTATGGTGGGAGGAGTCATTTGGTGGGTTTTGAGTGAAATCTAATAGCAAAACTATGCAATGCACCAACCCCCATTTCTATGAACTCGTATGAACCAGATTGTCGATTTCACGGACTAATCTATATAGGATTGAGTGCAAAACTTGGGGAACATGATAATATGGTGGGAGGAGTCATTTGGTAGGTTTTGAGCGAAATTCATTCTCTAAAACTATGCAATGCACCAAGCACTCCATTTCATAACGAACTTCGTACGAACCTGAATTGTCCTATATCATGGACTAATCGATATGGGATTGAGTCCAAAACATGGGGAACATCATCATATGGTGGGAGGAGTCATTTGGTGGGTTTTTAGTGAAATCCAATGGCTAAAACTGCAATGCACCCACCTCTTCATTTGAGCAGAACTTCCTACGATCACTGCATTGTCAGATTTTGGACTGGATCGATATGGGATTGAGTCCAAAACTTTGGAAACATCATAATTTGTTTGGAGGAGTCATTTGGTGGGTTTTGAGTGAAATCCAATGCCTAAAGCTATGCAATGCACCACCCACTCCATTTGAGCGAACTTGAATGAACATGAATTGTCCTATGTCATGGACTAATCGAGATGGGATTGAGTCCAAAACTTGGGGAACATCTTAATATGGTGGGAGGAGTCATTTGGTTCGTTTTGAGAGAAATCAAGTGCCTCAAACTACTGCAATGACCAACCACTCCATTTCATGAACTTTATGCGAACTTGGATTGTCCGATTTCTTGGACCAATCATACAGGGATTGAGTCAAAACATGGGAACATGATAATATGTTGGAGGACACATTTGGTGGGTTTTGAGTGAAATCAATGGCTAAAACTTAGCAATGCACCAACCTCTTCATTTAGAAGCGAACTTCCTCGATCTGAATTGTCGATTTCAAGGACTAATCGATATGGGCTTGAGTCAAAACTTAGAAACATCATAATTTGGTGGGAGAGTCATTTGATGGGTTTTGGTGAAATCCAATGCCTAAAGCTATACAATGCCACCACTCCATTTCAGAGCACGAACTTGAATGAACATGAATTGTCCTATGTCATGGACTAATCGAGATGGGATTGAGTCCAAAACTTGGGGAACATCTTAATATGGTGGGAGGAGTCATTTGGTTCGTTTTGAGAGAAATCCAGTGCCTCAAACTATGCAATGAACCAACCACTCCATTTCATAACGAACTTTGTACGAACTTGGATTGTCCGATTTCTTGGACCAATCAACACGGGATTGAGTCCAAAACATGGGGACCATCATAATATGTTCGGAGGAGTCATTTGGTGGGTTTTGAGTGAAATCAATGGCTAAAACTATACAACGCACCAACCTCTCCATTTGGAGCGAACTTCCTACGATCACTGAGATTGTAGATTTCATTGACTAATCGATATAGATTGAGTCCAAAACTTGGGAACATCATAATATGGTGGGAGGAGTGATTTGGTGGATTTTGAGTGAAATCCAATGCCTAATTCTGCGCAATGCACCAACCTCTCCATCTCAAGCGAAATTCAAATGAACATGAATTGTCCTATGTCATGGACTAATCGATATGGGATTGAGTCCAAAACTTATGGAACATAATAATATCGTAGGAGGAGTCATTTTGTGGGTTTTGAGTGAAATCCAATGGCTAAAACTATGCAATGCACCAACCGCTCCATTTGAGCGAACTTCATACGATCTGAATTGTCCGATTTCAGGACTAATAAATTTGGGATTGAGCCCAAAACTTGGGAACATCATAATATGGTGGGAGGAGTCATTTGGTGGGTTTTGAGTGAAATCAATGCCTAAAACTATACAATGCACCAACCACTCTATTTCAGATGAACTTGAAGAACATGAATTGTCCTATATCATGGACTAATCGATATGGGATTGAGTCCAAAACTTGGGAACATCATAATATGGTGGGAGGTGTCATTTGGTGGGTGTTGAGCGAAATTCAATGGCTAAAACTATGCAATACACCAACCACTCCATTTCATATGAACCTTAACCTGAATTGTCTTATATCATGGACTAATCGATATAGGATTGAGTCAAAAACATGGAGCGAACATCATAATATGGTGGTGGAGTTATTTGGTGGGTTTTGGTGAAATCAATGGCTAAAACATGCTGTGCACCAACCTCTCCATTTAGAGCAGGCTTCCTACGATCTGAATTGTCCGATTTCACGGACTAATCGAGATAGGATTGAGTCCAAAACTTGGGAACATCATAATATGGTGGGAGGAGTCATTTGGTTCGTTTTGAGCGAAATCCAATACCTCAAACTATGCAATCAACCAACCACTGAATTTCATATGAACTTTGTACGAACTTGGATTGTCCGATTTCTTGGACCAATCACAGGGATTGAGTCAAAACATAGGGAACATGATAATATGTGGGAGGACCCATTTGGTGGGTTTGAGTGAAATCCAAAGGCAAAAACTATGCAGCGCACCAACCTCTCCATTTGAGCAGAACTTCCTCGATCCTGAATTGTGCATTTCACGGACTAATCAACAGGATTGAGTCCAAAAGTTGGGGAACATCATAATATGGTGGGAGGAGTCATTTGGGGTTTTAAGTGAAATCCAATGGCTAAAACTATGCAATGCACCAACCACCCTATTTTCACGAACTTGAGCGAACATGAATTGTCCTATGTCATGGACTAATTGATGGGATTGAGTCCAAAACTTGGGGAACATCATAATATGGTGGGAGGAGTCATTTGGTTCATTTTAGGTGAAATCAATGCCTCAAACTATGCAATGCACCAACCACTCCATTTGAGCGAACTTTATGCGAACTTGGATTATCCGATTTCTTGGACCAATCATAGGATTGAGTCAAAACATGGGGAACATGATAATATGTTGGGAGGACCCATTCGGTGGGTTTTGAGTGAAATCAAAGTCTAAAACTATACAATGCACCAACCTCTCCATTTGAGCGAAGTTCCTCGATCTGAATTGTAAGATTTCATGGACTAATCGATATGGGATTGAGTCAAAACTTAGGGAACATCATAATATGGTGGGAGGAGTCATTTGGTGAGGTTTTGAGTGAAATCAATACCTAAAACTGTTCAATGCACCAACCTCTCCATTTCGAGCAGAACTTGAATGAACATGAATTGTCTATGTTGTGGACTAATCGATATGGGATTGAGTCCAAAACTATGGAACATCATAATATGGTAGGAGGAGTCATTTTGTGGGTTTGAGTGAAATCCGGTATGGCTAAAACTATGCAATGCACCAACCACTCCATTTCATATTGAACTTCATCAGAACCTGAATTGTCCTATATCATGGACTAATCGATATGGGATTGAGTCCAGAACTTGGGGAACATCATAATATGGTGGGAGGAGTCATTTGGTGTGTTTTGAGTGAAATCCAATGCCTAAAACAATGCAATGCACCAACCACACCATTTCAGAACGAACTTCGTACGATCTTGAATTGTCCGATTCAGGACTAATCGATTTGGGATTGAGCCCAAAACTTGGGGAACATCATAATATGGTGGGAGGAGTCATTTGGTGGGTTTTCAGTGAAATCCAATGCCTAAAACTATGCAATGCACCAACCAGTCTATTTCAGACGAACTTCGAAAGAACATGAATTGTCCTATGTCATAGACTAATCGATATGGGATTGAGTCCAAAACTTGGGGAACATCTTAATATGGTGGGAGGTGTCATTTGGTTCGTTTTGAGAGAAATTTAATGGGTAAAACTATGCAATGCACCAACCACTCAATTTTAGAACGAACTTTGTTCGAACTTGGATTGTCCGATTTCATGGACCAATCGATGTGGGATTGAGTCAAACTGGGGAACATCAAAACATAGCGTACTGTATTTCAGAGCAGGCTTGAATGAACATGAATTGTCCTATGTCATGGACTAATTGATATGGGATTGAGTCAAAACTTAGGGAACATCATAGTATGGTAGGAGGAGTCATTTGGTGGGTTTTGAATGAAATCCAATGCACCAACCACTCCATTTCATAACGAACTTAAATGAACCTGAATTGTCCTATTTCATGGACTAATCGATATGGGATTGAGTCAAAAACTTGGGGAACATCATAATATGGTGGGAGGAGTCATTTGGTAGGTTTTGAGTGAAATCAATGGCTAAAACTATGCAATACACCAACCTCTCCATTTCAGAAACTTCTGATCAAGAATTGTCGATTTCATGGACTAATCGATATAGGATTGAGTCCAAAACTTGGGGAACATCATAATATGGTGGGAGGAGTCATTTGGTGGGTTTTGAGTGAAATTCAATGGCTAAAACTATGCAATGCACCAACCACTCCATTTCATACGAACTTCATGGAGTAATCGATATGGGATTGAGAACAAAACTTTGGGAACATCATAATATGGTGGGAGGAGTCATTTGGTGGTTTTGAGTGAAATCCAATGCCTAAAAGTATGCAATGCCAACCACTCCATTTTAGAGCGAACTTGTCGATCCTGAATTTTCGATTTCACGAACTAATCGATATGGGATTGAGTCCAAAACTTGGGAACATCATAATATGGTGGGAGGAGTCATTTGGTGGGTTTGATGAAATCCAATGCCTAAAACTATGCAATGCACCAACCACTCCATTTCAAATGAACTTCGTACTATCCTGAATGTCCGATTTCATGGACTAATCGATATGGGATTGAGTCCAAAACTTGGGTAACATCATAATATGGTGCGAGGAGTCATTTGGTTCGTTTTAGTCAACCACTCCATTTCAGAACGAACTTTGTACGAACTTGGATTGTTGATTTCTTGAACCAATACACATGAGATTGAGTCCAAAACTTGGGAACATCATAATATGGTGGGAGGAGTCATTTGTTGGGTTTTGAGGAAATCCAATGGCTAAAACTATGCAATGCACCAACCTCTCCATTTATAAGCGAACTTGTCGAACCTGAATTGTCGATTTCATGGACTAATCTATATGGGATTGAGTCAAAACTTGGGAACATCTTAATATGGTGGGAGAGTCATTTGGTTCGTTTTGAGTGAAATCAATGCCTAAAACTATACAATACCAACCACTCCATTTGAGCGAACTTTGTATGGACTTGGAATTGTCCGATTTCATGGACCAATCCATAGGATTGAGTCCAAAACTTGGGGAACATGATAATATGGTGGGAGGAGTCATTTGGTGGGTTTTGAGTGAAATCCAATGGCCAAAACTATGCAATGCACCAAGCCTCCCCATTTCGGAATGAACATCCTACGATCCTGAATTGTCCGATTTCATGGACTAATCGATATGGGATTGAGTCAAAACTTGGGGAACATGATAATATGATGAGGAGTCATTTGTTGAGTTTTGAGTAAAATCCAATGGCTAAAACTATGCAATGCACCAACCTCTCCATTTGAGCGAACTTCCTGCGATCCTGAATTTTCCGATTTCATGGACTAATCGATATGGGATTGAGTCAAAACTTGGGAACATCATAATATGGTGGGAGGAGTCATTTGATGGGTTTGAGTGAAATCAATGGCTAAAACTATGCAATGCACCAACCACTCCATTTGAGCGAACTTCGAATGAACATGAATTGTCCTATGTCATGGACTAATCGATATGGGATTGAGTCCAAAACTTGGGGAACATCATTATATGGTGGGAGGAGTCATTTGGTTCGTTTTGAGTGAACCTCCATTTAGACAGAACTTTATGCGAACTTGGATTGTTCGATTTCTTGAACTAATCACAGGATTGAGTCAAAACTTGGGAACATGATAATATGGTGGGAGGAGTCATTTGTTGGGTTTTAGTGAAATCAATGGCTAAAACTATGCAATGCACCAACCTCTCCATTTATGAGCGAACTTTTTGAACCTGAATTGTCGATTTCATTGGACTAATCTATAGGATTGAGTCAAAACTTGGGAACATCATAATATGGTGGGAGGAGTCATTTGGTTCGTTTTGAGTGAAATCAATGCCTTAAACTATACAATGCACCAACCACTCCATTTGAGCGAACTTTGTATGGACTTGGATTGTCCGATTTCTTGGACCAATCGACAGGATTGAGTCAAAACTTGGAACATCATAATATGGTGGGAGGAGTCATTTGGTGGTTTGAGTGAAATCAATGCCAAAACTATGCAATGCACCAACCTCCCCATTTGAATGAACATCCCTACGATCCTGAATTGTCCGATTTCATGGACTAATCGATATGGGATTGAGTCCAAAACTTGGGGAACATCATAATATGGTGGGAGGAGTCATTTGGTTGAGTTTTGAGTAAAATCCAATGGCTAAAACTATGCAATGCACCAACCTCTCCATTTCAGAACGAACTTCCTGCGATCCTGAATTTTCCGATTTCATGGACTAATCGATATGGGATTGAGTCCAAAACTTGGGAACATCATAATATGGTGGGAGGAGTCATTTGATGGGTTTTGAGTGAAATCCAATGGCTAAAACTATGCAATGCACCAACACTCTATTTGAGCACGAACTTCGAATGAACATGAATTGTCCTATGTCATGGACTAATCGATATGGGATTGAGTCCAAAACTTGGGGAACATCTTAATATGGTGGGAGGAGTCATTTGGTTCGTTTTGGAGTGAACCACTCCATTTGAGCGAACTTTATGCGAACTTGGATTGTTCGATTTCTTGAACTAATACACATGAGTTGAGTCAAAACTTGAGAACATCATAATATGGTGGGGAGTCATTTGTTGGGTTTTAGTGAAATCAATGGCTAAAACTATGCAATGCACCAACCCTCCATTTGAATGAACTTCCTACGATCTGAATTGTCCGATTTCACGGACTAATCGATATGGGATTAGTCGAAAACATGTGGAACATCATAATATGGTGGGAGGAGTCATTTGGTGCGTTTTGAGTGAAATCAATGCGTAAAATTATGCAATACCAACCACTCAATTTCATAGCGAACTTTATGCGAACTTGGATTGTCGATTTCTTGGACCAATCACAAGGGATTGAGTCAAAACTTGGGAACATATAATATGGTGGGAGAGTCATTTGGTAGGTTTTGGTGAAATCAATGGCCAAAACTATACAATGCACCAACCTCCCCATTTCAGAATGAACATCCTACGATCTGAATTGTCGATTTCATGGACTAATCGATATGGGATTGAGTCAAAACTTGGGAACATGATAATATGATCGGAGGAGTCATTTGTTGAGTTTTGAGTAAAATCAATGGCTAAAACTATGCAATGCACCAACCTCTCCATTTTAGAGCGAACTTCTGCGATCACAGATTTTCGATTTCATGGACTAATCGATATGGGATTGAGTCCAAAACTTGGTGAACATCATAATATGGTGGGAGGAGTCATTTGTTGGGTTTTGAGTGAAATCAATGGCTAAAACTATACAATGCACCAACACTCTATTTCAGAAGCGAACTTGAATGAACATGAATTGTCCTATTTCATGGACTAATCGATATGGGATTGAGTCAAAACTTGGGAACATCATGATATGGTGGGAGGAGTCATTTGGTTGGTTTTGAGTGAAATCAATGCCTAAAACTATACAATACCAACCTCCAATTTAAGCGAACTTTGTATGAACTTGGATTGTCGATTTCTTGGACCAATCCACAGGATTGAGTCCAAACTTAGGGAACATCATAATATGGTGGGAGGAGTCATTTGGTGGGTTTTGAGTGAAATCAATGGCTAAAACTATACAATGCACCAACCACTCCATTTAGAGCGAACTTCTCGATCCTGAATTGTCGATTTCATGGACTAATCGTGCTGGATTGAGTACAAAACTGTGGAACATCATAATATGGTGGGGTTTGTCATTTGGTGCGTTTTAGGTGAAATCCAATGGATAAAACTATGCAATACACTAACCACTCCATTTCATAAAGAACTTTGGGCGAACTTGGATTGTCCGATTTCATGGACCAATCGATATGGGATTGAGTCAAAACTTGGGAAACATCATAATATGGTGGGAGGAGTCATTTGGTGGGTTTTGAGTGAAATCAATGGCTAAACACTGCAATGCACCAACCTCTCAATTTTAGAAACGATCTTAAATGCGATCTGAATTGTCGATTTCATGGACTAATCGATACGGGATTGAGTCCAAACTTGGGAACATCATAATATGGTGGGAGGAGTCATTGGTGGGTTTTGGTGAAATCAATGGCTAAAACTATGCAATGCACCAACGCTCCATTTGAGAATGAACTTCCTCGATCCTGAATTGTTCGATTTCGGACTAATCGATATGGGATTGAGTCAAAACTTGTGGAACATCATAATATGGAGGGAGAGTCATTTGGTGCGTTTTGGTGAAATCAATACCTAAAACTATACAATGCAACCACTCCATTTGAGCGAACTTAAATGCGAACTTGGTGTCAATTTCTAGACAAATCGATATGAGATTGAGTCAAAACTTGGGAACATCATAATATGGTGGGCGTAGTCATTTGGTGGGTTTTGAGTGAAATCCAATGCCTAAAACTATACAATGCAACCACCTCCGTTTGAGCAGAACTTCTCGATCCTGAATGGTCGATTTCATGGACTAATCGATCGGACATTGAGTCCAAAACGGGGAACATCATAATATGGTGGGAGGAGTCATTTGGTGGGTTTTGAGTGAAATCCAATGGCTAAAACTATGCAATGCACCAACCACTCTATTTCAGAACGAACTTTGAATGAACATGAATTGTCCTATATCATGGACGAATCGATATGGGATTGAGTCCAAAACTTGAGGAACATCTTAATATGGTGGGAGGAGTCATTTGGTTGTTTTGAGTGAAATCAATGCCTAAAACTATGCAATGCACCAACCACTCCATTTGAGCGAACTTTTACGAACTTGCATTAATTCGATTCTTGGACCAATCCACACGGATTGAGTCAAAACTTAGAACATGATGATATGGTGGAGGAGTCATTTGGTTGGTTTTAGGTGAAATCAATGGCTAAAACTATGCAATGCACAAACCTCTCCATTTTAGAATGAACTTCCTACGATCCTGAATTATCCGATTTCACGGACTAATCGATATAGGATTGAGTCCAAAACTTGGGAACATCATAATATGGTGGGAGGAGTCATTTGGTAGGTTTTGAATGAAATCAATGCCTAAAACTATGCAATGCACCAACCACTCCGTTTCAGAACTAACCTTACAAACCTGAATTGTCTATTTTCATGGACTAATCGATATGAGATTGAGTCCAAAACTTGGGAACATCGTAATATGGTGGGAGGAGTCTTTTGGTGGGTTTGAGTGAAATCCAATGCCTAAAACTGCAATGCACCCACCACTACATTTGGAAGGAACTTCGTCGAACTGAATTGTCCTATTTCATGGACAAATCGATATGGGATTGAGTCCAAAACTTGGAACATCATGTATGGTGGGAGGAGTCATTTGGTAGGTTTTGAGTGAAATCAATGCTAAAATTATGCAATGCACCAACCACTCTATTTGAGCGAACCATTGAACTTGGATTGTCCGATTTCATGGACCAATCGATATGGGATTGAGTCCAAAACTTGGGGAACATCATAATATGGTGGGAGGAGTCATTTGGTGGGTTTTGAAGAAATCCAATGCCTAAAACTATGCAATGCACCAACCACTCCATTTGAAGCGAACCGTACGAACTGGATTGTCCTATTTCATGGACTAATCGATATGAGATTGAGTCCAAAACTTGGGGAACATCATAATATGGGGGGAGGAGTCTTTTGGTGGGTTTTGAGTGAAATCAATGCCTAAAACTCAGCAATGCACCCACCACTCCATTTAGGAAGGAACTGTCACTGAATGGTGTCCTATTTCTGGACAAATCGATATGGACATTGAGTCCAAAACTTTGGAACATCATAATATGCGTTGGGAGGACTCATTTGGTGGGTTTTGAGTGAAATCCAATGCCTAAAACTATGCAATGCACCAACCACTCCATTTCGGCACGAACTTCTACGATCCTGAATGGTCCGATTTCAGGACTAATCGATGTGGGATTGAGTCCAAAACATGGGGAACATCATAATATGGTGGGAGGAGTCATTTGGTGGGTTTTGAGTGAAATCCAATGGTTGAAACTATGCAATGCACGAACTACTGTATTCAGACGAACTTTGAATGAACATGAATTGTCCTATGTGATGGACTAATCGATATGGGATTGAGTCCAAAACTTGGGGAACATCTTGATATGGTGGGAGGAGTCATTTGGTTCGTTTTGAGTGAAATCCAATGCCTAAAACTATGCAATGCACCAACCACTCCATTTGAACGAACTTCTACGATCCTGAATGGTCCGATTTCAGGACTAATCGATGTGGATTGAGTCCAAAACGGGAACATCATAATACTGGGAGGAGTCATTTGGTAGGTTTTGAGTGAAATCAATGGGTAAAACTATACAATGTACAACCACTCTATTTGAGCAGAACTTTGAATGAACATGAATTGTCCTATGTCATGGACTAATCGATATGGGATTGAGTCCAAAACTTGGGAACATCTTCTTAATATGGTGGGAGGAGTCATTTGGTTGGTTTTGGTGAAATCCAATACCTAAAACTATGCAATGCACCAACCCTCCATTTCAGAACGAACTTACGCACGAACTTTCATTGTTCGATTTTTGGACCAATCCACACGGGATTGAGTCCAAAACTTGGGAACATGATCATATGGTGGGAGGCGTCATTTGGTTGGTTTTGAGTGAAATCAATGGCTAAAACGATGCAATGCACTAACCTCTCCATTTTAGAATGAACTTCGACGATCCTGAATTGTCCGATTTCACGGACTAATCGATATGGGATTGAGTCCAAAACTTGTGGAACATCATAATATGGTGGGAGGAGTCATTTGGTGGGTTTTGAATGAAATCCAATACCTAAAACTATACAATGCACCAACCACTCCGTTTGAGAACTAACATTACAAACCAGATTGTCCTATTTTCATGGACTAATCGATATGAGATTGAGTCCAAAACTTGGGAACATCGTAATATGGTGGGAGGAGTCTTTTGGTGGTTTTAGGTGAAATCAATGCCTAAAACTATGCAATGCACCAACCACTACATTTGAAGGAACTTCGTATCTGAATTGTCTATTTCTGGACAAATCGATGTACATTGAGTCAAAACTTTTGGAACATCAAAAATGTATGGTGGGAGGAGTCATTTGGTGGGTTTTAGTGAAATCAATGCTAAAAACTATACAATGCCAACCACTCTATTTGAGCGAACTTACGTCGAACTTGGATTGTCAATTTCATGGACTAATCGATATAGGATTGAGTCAAAACTTGGGAACATCATAATATGGTGGGAGGAGTCATTTGGTAGGTTTTGAAGAAATCAATACCTAAAACTATGCAATGCACCACTCCATTTGAGAGCGAACTTAATGCTGAACTGGATTGTCTATTTCATGGACTAATCGATATGAGATTGAGTCCAAAACTTAGGGAACATCATAATATGGAGAGTCATTTGGTGGGTTTTGGTGAAATCAATGCCTAAAACTATGCAATACCACCTACTCCATTTCGGAAGGAACCTTGTGCGAACCTGAATTGTCCTATTTCTGGACAAATCGATATGACATTGAGTCCAAAACTTTTGGAACATCATAATATGTCGTTGGGAGGAGTCATTTGGTGGGTTTGAGTGAAATCAATGCCTAAAACTATACAATGCACCAACCACTCCATTTGGAGCAGACCCTCGATCCTGAGATGTAGATTTCAGGACTAATCGATGTGGATTGAGTCCAAAACATGGGAACATCATAATATGGTGGGAGGAGTCATTTGGTGGGTTTTGAGTGAAATCCAATGGTTGAAACTATGCAATGCACGAACTCTCTGTATTCAGAGCGAACTTTGAATGACATGAATTGTCTATGTGATGGACTAATCGATATGGGATTGAGTCCAAAACTTGGGAACATCTTGATATGGTGGGAGGAGTCATTTGGTTCGTTTTGAGTGAAATCCAATGCCTAAAACTATGCAATGCACCAACCACTCCATTTCAGAGCGAACTTCTACGATCTGAATGGTCGATTTCACGGACTAATCGATGTGGCATTCAGTCCAAAACAGGGGGAACATCATAATACGGTGGGAGGAGTCATTTGGTGGGTTTTGAGTGAAATCCAATGGGTAAAACTATGCAATGTACGAACCACTCTATTTCAGAGCGAACTTTGAATGAACATGAATTGTCCTATGTCATGCACTAATCGATATGGGATTGAGTCCAAAACTTGGGGAACATCTTCTTATGGTGGGAGGAGTCATTTGGTTCGTTTGAGTGAAATCAATGCCTAAAACTATGCAATGCATCAACCACTCCATTTGAGCAGAACTTGTATGCAGACTTTCATTGTTCGATTTCTTGGACCAATCACATGGGATTGAGTCCAAAACGTTAGAACATGATCATATGGTGGGAGGCGTCATTTGGTTGGTTTTGAGTGAAATCCAATGGCTAAAACGATGCAATGCACTAACCTCTCCATTTTAGAATGAACTTAAGCGATCTGAATTGTCGATTTCACGGACTAATCGATATGGGATTGAGTCCAAAACTTGTGGAACATCATAATGTAGTGGGAGGAGTCATTTGGTGGGTTTTGAATGAAATCCAATGCCTAAAACTATGCAATGCACCAACCCTCCGTTTCAGAACTAACTTCGTACAAACCAGAATTGTCCTATTTTATGGACTAATCGATATGAGATTGAGTCCAAAACTTGGGGAACATCATAATATGGTGGGAGGAGTCTTTTGGTGGGTTTTGAGTGAAATCAATGCCTAAAACTATGCAATGCACCACCACTACATTTGAAGGAACTTATGCTTACTGAATTGTCCTATTTCTGGACAAATCGATATTACATTGAGTCAAAACTTTTGGAACATCATGTATGGTGGGAGGACTCATTTGGTGGGTTTTGAGTGAAATCAATGCGAAAACTATGCAATGCACCAACCTCCATTTGAGCGAACTTGTCGAACTTGGATTGTCGATTTCATGGACCAATCGATGGGATTGAGTCAAAACTTGGGAACATCATAATATGGGGAGGAGTGTTTTGGTGGGTTTGAGTGAATCAATGCCTAAAACTATACAATGTACCCACCACTCCATTTGAAGGAACTTGTACGAACTGAATTGTCCTATTTCTGGACAAATCGATATGACATTGAGTCAAAACTTTGGAACATCATAATGTCGTTGGGAGGAGTCATTTGGTGGAGTTTTGAGTGAAATCAATGCCTAAAACTATGCAATGCACCACCTCCATTTGGAGCGAACTTCTCACGATCTGAATTAGTCCGATTTCAGGACTAATCGATGTAGGATTGAGTCAAAACATGGGAAAATCATAATATGGTGGGAGGAGTCATTTGGTGGGTTTTGAATGAAATCCAATGCCTAAAACTATGCAATGCACCAACCACTCCGTTTCAGAACTAACTTCGTACAAACCAGAATTGTCCTATTTTATGGACTAATCGATATGAGATTGAGTCCAAAACTTGGGGAAACATCGTAATATGGTGGGAGGAGTCTTTTGGTGGGTTTTGGTGAAATCCAATGCCTAAAACTCTGCAATGCACCCACCACTACATTTCAGAAGGAACTTCGTACTGAACCTGAATTGTCCTATTTCCTGGACAAATCGATATTACATTGAGTCCAAAACTTTTGGAACATCATAATACGGTGGGAGGACTCATTTGGTGGGTTTGAGTGAAATCAATGCGAAAACTATACAATGCACCAACCCTCCATTTGAGCGAACTTAATACGAACTTGGATTGTCCGATTTCATGGACCAATCGATATGGGATTGAGTCCAAAACTTGGGAACATCATAATATGGTGGGAGGAGTCATTTGGTGGGTTTTGAGAAATCAATGCCTAAAACTATGCAATGCACAACCCTCCATTTAGAGCGAACTTAAATACGAGCACTGGATTGTCTATTTCATGGACTAATCGATGAGATTGAGTCAAAACTTGGGAACATCATAATATGGTGGAGAGTCATTTGGTGGGTTTGAGTGAAATCAATGCCTAAAACTATGCAATGCACCCACCTCCATTTGAAGGAACTTAAATCGAACAATTGTCAATTTCCGGACAAATCGATATGGACATTGAGTCCAAAACTTGGAACATAGTAATATGTTGGAGGACTCATTTGGTGGGTTTTGAGTGAAATCAATGCCTAAAACTATGCAATGCAACCACTCCATTTGGATCGAACTTCTCGATCCTGAATGGTCGATTTCAAGGACTAATCGATGTGGGATTGAGTCCAAAACATGAGGAACATCATAATATGGTGGGAGGAGTCATTTGGTGGGTTTTGAGTGAAATCAATGGCTAAAACTATACAATGCCACGAACTCTGTATTACAGAGCGAACTTTGAATGAACATGAATTGTCCTATGTGATGGACTAATCGATATAGGATTGAGTCCAAAACTTGGGAGAACATCTTGATATGGTGGGAGGAGTCATTTGGTTCGTTTTGAGTGAAATCAATGCCTAAAACTATACAATGCAACAACCACTTCATTTGAGCAGACTTCTCTGATCTGGTGGTCCAATATCATGGACTAATCGATGTGGGATTGAGTCAAAACTTTGGGAACATCATAATATGGTGGGAGGAGTCATTTGGTGGGTTTTGAGTGAAATCAATGTCTAAAACTATACAATGCACCAACCACTCCATTTCTGAACTTGAACTTGTACGAATCTGGATTATCGATTTCATGGACTAATCGATATGGGATTGAGTCCCAAACAGGGAACATCATAATATGGTTGGAGAGTCATTTGGTGGGTTTGAAGAAATCCAATGCCTAAAACTATGCAATGCACAACCACTCCATTTGAGCAGACGTGAACCTGGATTGTCCTATTTCATGGACTAATCGATATGAGATTGAGTCCAAAACTTGGGGAACATCATAATATGGGGGGAGGAGTCTTTTGGTGGGTTTGGTGAAATCAATGCCTAAAACTGCAATGCACCACACTCCATTTCGGAAAGAACTTGTCTGAACTGATTGTCCTATTTCTGGACAAATCGTTATGACATTGAGTCCAAAACTTTTGGAACATCGTAATACGTTGGGAGGAGTCATTTGGTGGGTTTTGAGTGAAATCCAATGCCTAAAACTATGCAATGCACCAACCACTCCATTTCGGAGCGAACTTCCTCGATCACAATGGTCGATTTCAGGACTAATCGATGTAGGATTAAGTCCAAAACATGGGGAACATCATAATATGGTGGGAGGAGTCATTTGGTGGGTTTTGAGTGAAATCCAATGGCTAAAACTATGCAATGCACTGTATTCAGCGAACTTTGAATGAACGTGGGAATTGTCCATGATGGACTAATCGATATGGGATTGAGTCAAAACTTGGGAACATCTTGATATGGTGGGAGGAGTCATTTGGTTCGTTTTGAGTGAAATCAATACCTAAAACTATGCAATGCACCAACCACTCCATTTGAGCATACTTCCTCGATCCTGAATGGTCGATTTCTGGACTAATCAATGTAGCATTGAGTCCAAAAGCAGGGGAACATCATAATAGTGGGAGGAGTCATTTGGTGGGTTTTGAGTGAAATCAATGGCTAAAACTATGCAATGCACGAACCACTCTATTTCAGGACGAACTTTGAATGAACATGATTGTCCTATGTCATGGACTAATCGATATGGGATTGAGTCAAAACTTGGGGAACATCTTCTTATGGTGGGAGGAGTCATTTGGTTCGTTTTGGTGAAATCAATGCCTAAAACTATACAATGCACCAACCACTCCATTTCAGAAGCGAACTTTATGCGAACTTGCGTTGTTCGATTTGTTGGACCAATCCACAGGATTGAGTCAAAACTTAGGAACATGATGATATGGTGGAGGCGTCATTTGGTGGGTTTGAGTGAAATCAATGCTAAAACTATACAATGCACCAACCACTCCATTTAGACGAACTTCTCTCGATCTGAATGGTCGTTTCAGGACTAATCGATGCATGGATTGAGTCAAAACATTGGGGAACATCATAATATGGTGGGAGGAGTCATTTGGTGGGTTTTGGTGAAATCAATATCTAAAACATACAATACCACGAACTCTTGTATTCTGAGCAGACTTTGAATGAACAGGAATTGTCCTATCATGATGGACTAATCGATATAGGATTGAGTCAAAACTTGGGAACATCTTGATATGGTGGGAGGAGTCATTTGGTTCGTTTTGAGTCAAATCAATGCCTAAAACTATGCAATGCACCAACCACTCCATTTCAGAGCAGACTTCCTATGATCCTGAATTGATGGTCCAATGTCACGGACTAATCGATGTGGGATTGAGTCCAAAACTTTGGGAACATCATAATATGGTGGGAGGAGTCATTTGGTGGGTTTTCAGTGAAATCCAATGTCTAAAACTATGCAATGCTCCAACCACTCCATTTCATATGAACTTCGTGAAGTCTGGAATTGTCGGATTTCATGGAGTAATCGATATGGGATTGAGTCCCAAACTTGGGGAACATGATAATATGGTTGGAGGAGTCATTTGGTAGGTTTTGAGTGAAATCCAATGCCTAAAACTATACAATGTACCACCTCCATTTCATATGAACTTGTGCAGAATCTGAATTGTCAGATTAGTGTACCAATCGATATAGGATTGAGTCAAAACTTTGGGAACATCATAATATGGTGGGAGGAGTCATTTGGCGGGTTTTGAGTGAAATCCAATGCCTAAAACTATGCAATGCACCAACCACTCCATTTGAGCAGACTTCACGATCTGAATGGTCGATTTCAAGGACTAATCGATCAGGATTGAGTCAAAACATGGGAACATCATAATATGGTGGGAGGAGTCATTTGGTGGGTTTTGAGTGAAATCCAATGGCTAAAACTATACAATGCACGACTACTGTATTACAGAGCAGAACTTTGATTGAACATGAATTGTCCTATGTGATGGACTAATCGATATGGGATTGAGTCCAAAACTTGGGGAACATCTTGATATGGTGGGAGGAGTCATTTGGTTCGTTTTGAGTCAAATCCAATGCCTAAAACTATGCAATGCACCAACCACTCCATTTCAGAACAAACTTCCTACGATCCTGAATGGTCCAATATCACGGACTAATCGATGTGGGATTGAGTCCAAAACTTTGAGAACATCATAATATGGTGGGAGGAGTCATTTGGTGGGTTTTCGGTGAAATCAATGTCTAAAACTATACAATACCAACCACTCCATTTCATAACAAATCACGAATATGAATTGTCGGATTTCATGGAGTAATTGATATGGGATTGAGTCCCAAACTTGGGGAACATGATAATATGGTTGGAGGAGTCATTTGGTGGGTTTAGTGAAATCCAATGCCTAAAACTATGCAATGTACCAACCACTCCATTTCATATGAACTTCGTGCTGATCTAAATTGTCAATTCGTGGTACAATCGATATGGGTTGAGTCCAAAACTTTGGGGAACATCATAATATGGTGGGAGGAGTCATTTGTGAGTTTGAGTGAAATCAATGCCTAAAACTATGCAATGCACCAACCACTCCATTTCAGAGCAGAACTTCTCGATCTGAATGGTCCAATATCACGGACTAATCGATGTGGGATTGAGTCCAAAACATGGGGAACATCATAATATGGTGGGAGGAGTCATTTGGTGGGTTTTGAGTGAAATTCAATGGTTAAAACTATGCAATGCGCGAACCATTCTATATCAGCGAACTTTGATTGACATGAATTGTCCTATGTCATGGACTAATCGATATGGGATTGAGTCCAAAACTTGGGGAACATCTTGATATGGTGGGAGGAGTCATTTGGTTCGTTTTGAGTGAAATCCGATGCCTAAAACTATGCAACGCACTAACCACTCAATTTCAGAACGACTTTTATGCGAACTTGGATTGTCCGATTTCTTGGACCAATCCACACGGGATTGGGTCCAAAACTTGGGGAACATGATAATATAGTTGGTGGAGTCGTTTGGTGGGTTTTGAGTGAAATCCAATGCCTAAAACTATGCAATGCACCAACCACTCCAATTGGGCGAACCCGTACGAACTGAATTGTCATATTTCATTTACTAATCGACATGGGATTGAGTCCAGAACTTTTGGAACATTATAATATGGTGGGACGACTCATTTGGTGGGTTTTGAGTGAAATCCAATTCCTAAAACAATGCAATGCACCACCACTCCATTTGAGAGCGACTTAAATGCGAACTTGGATTGTCGATTTCGGACCAATCGATATGGGATTGAGTCCAAAACTTGGGGAACATCATAATATGGTGGGAGGAGTCATTTGGTGGGTTTTGAGTGAAATCCAATGGTTAAACTATGCAATGGACCAACCACTCCGTTTCACTTGAACTTACATGATACGAACTTGGATTGTCCGATTTCAGGACTAAGGGATATGGTATTGAGTCAAAACTTGGGGAAAATCATAATATGGTGGGAGGAGTCATTTGGTGGGTTTGGTGAAATCAATTGCTAAAACTATACAATGCACCAACCACCTCCATTTCATGTGACGTCGTACAAACAGAATTGTCTATTTCATCAACTAATCGAAGTATGGGATTGAGTCCAAAACTTAGGGAACATCATAATATGGTGGGAGGAGTCTTTTGGTGTGTTTTGAGTGAAATCAATGCATAAAACTTTGCAATGCACCAACCACTCAATCTTAGAACAACCTTATACGATCTGGGAATCCGATTTCATGGAATAATCGATATGGGATTGAGTCCAAAACTTGGGGAACATCATAATATGGTGGGAGGAGTCATTTGGTGGATTTTGAGTGAAAGCCAATGGCTAAAACTATAATGCACCAACCACTCCATTTCTTGAACTTACGTCTGAACACAGATTGTCTGATTTCATGGACTAAAGATATTGGATTGAGTCCAAAACTTGGGAACATCATCATATGGTGGGAGGAGTCATTGTGTGAGTTTTGGTGAAATCAATGCCTAAAACTATGCACAATGCACCAACCCTCCATTTAAGAACAAACTTCATCGATCTGAATGGTCGATTTCATGGACTAATCGATGTGGGATTGAGTCAAAACTTGGGCAACATCATAATATGGTGGGAGGAGTCATTTGGTGGAGTTTTGGGTGAAATCAATGGCTAAAACTACATGCAGCGCACAAACCTCTCCATTTGAGCAGACTTCTCGATCTGGGTTATGCGATTTCATGGACTAATCGATATGGGATTGAGTCCAAAAGTAGGGAACATCATAATATAGTGGGAGGAGTCATTTGGTGCGTTTGGTAAATCAATACCTAAAACTATACAATGCAACCCTCCATTTTCAAAAAAGCAGACTTTATCGAACTTGGATTATCGATTTCATGGACAATGATATAGGATTGAGTCCAAAACTTGGGAACATCATAATATGGTGGGAGGAGTCATTTGGTGGGTTTGAATGAAATCAATGCCTAAAACTATACAATGCACCAACCACTCCATTTCAGAGCGAACTTAAATGCGAACTGAATTGTCCTATTTCATGGACTAATCGATGTAAGATTATGTCAAAACTTTGGAACATCATAATACGATGGGAGGACTCATTTGGTAGGTTTTGGTGAAAACCAATGGCTAAAACTATGCAATAAACCAACGACTCCATTTGAGAATGAACTTCATACAAACTGAATTGTCCTATTTCATGGACTCATCGATATGGGATTGAGTCCAAAACTTGGGGAACATCATAATATGGTGGGAGGAGTCATTTGGTAGGTTTTGGTGAAATCAATGGCTAAAACTATGCAATGCATAACCTCCATTTGACAGAACCCGTGCGATCTGATTGTCGGTTTCACGGACTAATCGATATAGGATTGAGTTGAAACTTGGGAACAACATAATATGGTGGGAGGAGTCATTTGGTGGGTTTTGAGTGAAATCAAAGGCTAAAACTATGCAATGCACCAACCACTCCATTTCATATGAACTTGTCGAACTAGTTATGTGATTTCATGGACTAATCAATATGGGATTGAGTCCAAAACTTGGGAACATCATAATATGGTGGGAGGAGTCATTTGGTGGGTTTTGAGTGAAATCCAATGCCTAAAACTATGCAATGCACCTGTAATACATTTGAGCAGAACTTCCTACGATCTGAATGGTGTGATTTCACGGACTAATCGATGTGGGATTGAGTCCAAAACTTGGGAACATCATAATATGGTGGGAGAGAGTCATTTGGTGGGTTTTGAGTGAAATCCAATGGCTAAAACTATGCAATGCACGAACCACTCCATTTCAGAATGAACTTCATCTGAACCTGGGTGTCCTATTTCATGCACTAATCGATATGGGATTGACTCCAAAACTTGGAGAACATCGTAATATGGTGGGAGGAATCATTTGGTGGGTTTTGAGTGAAATCAATGGCTAAAACATGCAGTGCATAACCTTTCCATTTAGAAATGAACGTGCGACCACTGGGTTGTCGATTTCATGGAATAATCGATATGAGATTGAGTCAAAACTTGGGAACATCATAATATGGTGGGAGGAGTCATTTGGTGGATTTTGAGGTGAAATAATGGCTAAAAATATACAATGCACCAACACTCCATTTATGCGAACCTTGCGAACAAGTTATCTGATTTCATGGAGTAATCGTTATTGGATTGAGTCAAAACTTAGGGAACATCATAATATGGTGGGAGGAGTCATTTGGTGAGTTTTGGTGAAATCAATGGCTAAAACTATACAATGCGAACCCACTCCATTTCAGAATGAACTTCATCTGAACTGGGTGTCCTATTTCATGCACTAATCGATATGGGATTGAGTCCAAAACTTGGGGAACATCATAATATGGTGGGAGGACTCATTTGGTGGGTTTTGGTGAAATCCAATGCCTAAAACTATACAATGCACCAACCACTCCATTTGGATGAACTTCCTCGATCTGAATGGTCGATTTCAGGACTAATCGATGCGGGATTGAGTCCAAAACATGGGGAACATCATAATATGGTGGGAGGAGTCATTTGGTGGGTTTTGAGTGAAATCAATAGCTAAAACTATGCAATGCACGAACTACTGTATTACAGAACGAACTTTGAATGAACATGAATTGTCCTATGTGATGGACTAATCGATATGGGATTGAGTCCAAAACTTGGGGAACATCTTGATATGGTGGGAGGAGTCATTTGGTTCGTTTTGAGTCAAATCCAATGCCTAAAACTATGCAATGCACCAACCACTTCATTTCAGAACGAACTTCCTCGATCTGGTGGTCCAATATCACGGACTAATCGATGTAGGATTGAGTCCAAAACTTAGGAACATCATAATATGGTGGGAGGAGTCATTTGGTGAGTTTTGAGTGAAATCAATGGCTAAAACTATGCAATGCATAACCTCTCCATTTTAGAGCGAACCCGTACGATCCTGAATTGTCAGGTTTCATGGACTAATCGATATGGGATTGAGTTCGAACACTTGGGGAACAACATAATATGGTGGGAGGAGTCATTTGGTGGGTTTTGAGTGAAATCCAAGGCTAAAACTATGCAATGCACCAACCACTCCATTTCATAACGAACTTCGTACGAACCTGAATTGTGTGATTTCATGGAGTAATCAATATGGGATTGAGTCCAAAACTTGAGAACATCATAACATGGTGGGAGGAGTCATTGGGTGGGTTTTGGGTGAAATCCAATGCCTAAAACTATGCAATGCACCAACCAATACATTTCAGGCAGAACTTCCCTCGATCCTGAATAGTGTGATTTCATGGACTAATCGATGTGGGATTGAGTCCAAAACTTGGGAACATCATAATATGGTGGGAAGAGTCATTTGGTGGGTTTTGAGTGAAATCAATGGCTAAAACTATGCAATACGAACCACTCCATTGAATGAACTTCATCACGAACACAGATTGTCTATTTCATGGACTAATCGATATGGGATTGACTCCAAAACTTGGGAACATCGTAATATGGTGGGAGGAATCATTTGGTAGGTTTTGGTGAAATCAATGGCTAAAACATGCAAGTCGTAACCTTTCCATTTTGAGCGAACTTGTCGACCACGGATTATCCGATTTCACGGAATAATCGATATGAGATTGAGTCAAAACTTGAGGAACATCATAATATGGTGGGAGGAGTCATTTGGTGGATTTTGAGTGAAGCCAATGGCTAAAATATACAATGCCAACCACTCATTTAAATGTGAACTTTCGTGAACCTGAACTTTGGGTTATCTGATTTCATGGAGTAATCGTTATTGGATTGAGTCCAAAACTTAGGGAACATCATAATATGGTGGGAGGAGTCATTTGGTGAGTTTTGAGTGAAATCCAATGCCTAAAACTATGTAATGCACCAACCACTCCTTTTCATAACAAAATTCATACGATCCTGAATTGTCCGATTTCATGGACTAATCGATTTGGGATTGAGTCGAAAACATGGGAACATCATAATATGGTGGGAGGAGTCATTTGGTGGGTTTTGAGTGAAATCCAATGCCTAAAACTATGCAATGCACCAACCACTCCTTTTCATATGGACATCAATACGAACCTGAATTTTCGATTTCATGGACTAATCGATGGGATTGAGTCAAAACTTGGGAATATCATAATGGTGGGAGGAGTCATTTGGGGGTTTTGAGTGGAATCAAAGGCTAAAACTTTGCAATGCAACCACTCCATTTCTGCGAACTTTATGCGACCACAGATTGTCGATTTCATGGACTAATCGATATAAGTTGAGTCAAAACTTAGAACATCATAATATGGTGGGAGAGTCATTTGGTGCGTTTGGTGAAATCAATGCCTACAACAATACAATGCACCAACCCTCCATTTCGAAGCGAAGTTAAATCGATTCTGAATTGTCGATTTCATGGACTAATCGATTTGGCATTGAGTCCAAAACTTGGGAACATCATAATATGGTGGGAGGAGTCATTTGGTGGGTTTTGAGTGAAATCAATGGCTAAAACTGTGCAAGTGCCAACCTCTCCATTTTGAGCGAACTTAATGCGATCTGAATTGTCGGTTTCACGGACTAATCGATATGGGATTGAGTTGAAACAGGAACAACATAATATGGTGGGAGGAGTCATTTGGTGGGTTTTGAGTAAATCCAAGGCTAAAACTATGCAATGCACCAACCACTCGTTTCTATGAACTTCAAATCGAACCTGAATGGTGTGTGATTTCATGGAGTAATCAATATAGGATTGAGTCAAAACTTGGGGAACATCATAACATGGTGGGAGGAGTCATTGGGTGGGTTTTGGTAAGAAATCAATGCCTAAAACTATGCAATGCACCAACCAATACATTTGAGAAGAACTTCCTCGATCTGAATGGTGTGATTTCACGGACTAATCGATGTGGGATTGAGTCCAAAACTTGGGAACATCATAATATGGTGGGAAGGAGTCATTTGGTGGGTTTGAGTGAAATCCAATGGCTAAAACTATGCAATGCACGAACCACTCCATTTCAGAATGAACTTCTACGAACTGATGTCCTATTTCATGCACTAATCGATATGGGATTGACTCCAAAACTTGGAGAACATCGTAATATGGTGGGAGGAATCATTTGGTGGGTTTTGAGTGAAATCAATGGCTAAAACTGTGCAGTCGCCAACCTTTCCATTTAGAGCGAACTTAAATACGACCTGAATTGTCGATTTCACGGAATAATCGATATGAGATTGAGTCAAAACTTGAGAACATCATAATATGGTGGGAGAGTCATTTGGTGGATTTTGAGTAGAAAGCCAATGGCTAAAAATATGCAATACCAACCACTCCATTTCATACGAACTCGTACGAACCTGAGTTATCTGATTTCATGGATGTCGTTATTGGATTGAGTCAAAACTTGGGAACATCATAATATGGTGGGAGGAGTCATTTGGTGAGTTTGGAGTGAAATCAATACCTAAAACTATGTAATGCACCAACCACTCCTTTCATAACAAAATTATACGATCTGAATTGTCCGATTTCATGGACTAATCGATTTGGGATTGAGTCAAAACTTGGAACATCATAATATGGTGGGAGGAGTCATTTGGTGGGTTTTGAGTGAAATCCAATGCCTAAAACTATGCAATGCACCAACCACTCCATTTCATAACGAACTTGAACATCAAATACGAACTGAATTGTCGATTTCATGGACTAATCGATATGGGATTGAGTCCAAAACTTGGGAACATCATAATGTGGTGGGAGGAGTCATTTGGGGGGTTTTGGGTGGAATCCAAAGGCTAAAACTGCAATGCACCAACCACTCCATTTCATAACGAACTTTGTACGACCTGAATTGTCCGATTTCATGGACTAATCGATATGGGATTGAGTCCAAAACTTGGGGAACATCATAATATGGTGGGAGGAGTCATTTGGTGCGTTTTGAGTGAAATCCAATGCCTACAACAATGCAATGCACGAACCACTCCATTTCAGAACGAAGTTCGTACGATTCTGAATTGTCGATTTCATGGACTAATCGATTTGGCATTGAATCCAAAACTTGGGAACATCATAATATGGTGGGAGGAGTCATTTGGGTAGGCTTTGAGTGAAATCAATGCCTAAAACTATACAATGCACCAACCACTCCTTTTCTAATGAACTTCGAACGATCCTGAATTGTCGAGTTCATGGACTAATCGATTTGGGATTGAGTCGAAAACATGGCGAACATCATAATATGGGGGAGAGTCATTTGGTGTGTTTTGAGTGAAATCAATGCCTAAAACTATGTAATGCACCAACCCTCCTTTTCTGCTAAACTCAAACCCGTCGATCCTGGGAGATTGTCCGATTTCATGGTGATAAGGTCATAATTTCCACATTTGCATGCCTTCTTGTAGTAATTTTGTTTAGCTTCTCTTTATTTTGAGTCTCTTACCTATGTTTGTGTGTTTTGTAAGTTAAGACAGCAAGAGATCACATTTGATGCAATCATGCTTATTAAGGGCTGATTGGGATAAGAGGAATATAGGCTTAAAGACAAACCCAATTTGGGCCACACTCCTTGTCGAGTCAGTTTCATGGAAGTCATCTTTTGCAGGCCTCATTTCAGCAACTTACACAGTTAGTGGATTGATCAGTTCACAATTGCATATCATTTGTACCCTTATACTTATATTTGGTTATGTTATTGAGTCAAACATGTGCTTTTAATCCCTTTTCTGTTTATCATTCCAGTTCATTGAGCCTTAGGTAGCAATGGTGCCTTTGGATAAGAAAAAGATGCAAAATATAAGTGCAAAAAAGCAGACTGGATTAACTCATTTCAGCCTTAACGTCTTTCTCCCAACTTTGGTTGCCCATATAATATGTGCCTGGAAAGATGAGAGTCTGAACTGCCAAGATGGACTACTCAAATGTACCAATTATTAAGTCAGCTGATCAGTGAGCCCATCCAAAATGCACACCTATGATTGGCCCCATATAATAGGTTTCCACTCTTATTACATTCATTATGTTTCTCATTTTCTGTTTAAGTTTCATTTCCAAATTAGGTAGCTAAATTCATAGGACTTGATGTAACCTAACATGAATATTCTTGGTTTTATAAGTTGAAGTTTGAGTTTCAAGTTTGATTCATGATTCATGTTCTTATTCATTATGCTCCGTTAATATGCTTGTTTGGATGATTGATCACTACATTAGAACTTGTATAATGCTATCTTGGTTTGAATCAAGTAGACACCATGCTTTGATTGAATTGAACTCTGAATGAAAAGTCTGTATGGACATCCGACAACAGGATTAGATACATGCTTGGTTGTTAAATTGTTCTTCTATGCTTATTAGGTTCCTAATGCTAATTTAGGTTGAGACAACAGTGATAAGTTAGGAATTAGGAACACAAGGTTAGGACCGGACACCATAGCTAATCACTGGCTAGAATCAATCTTTGAATCGAATTAGACTTGTCACTTGGCTCCTTATAACCTAGAGTTGGGTGTTATGGTAGATCAGATACCCATAATCTCAATCATTTTCCAGCCACAAGCACTCTTTGTTACATTTCACTCCACTTTGCCTTTTTTTGAAATTTATTTTGCCTCATTTACAATAATTACAATCCTCTTATTTAAAATTCTATTTTAGACT